>NC_059446.1:1852500-1977500 GCF_905237065.1 Salmo salar
CCCCCTGTATATAGCCTCCACATTGACTCTGTACCGGTACCCCCTGTATATAGCCTCCACATTGACTCTGTACGGTACCCCCTGTATATAGCCTCCACATTGACTCTGTACCGTAATACCCTGTATATAGCCTCCACATTGACTCTGTCCCGGTACCCCCCTGTATATAGCCTCCACATTGACTCTGTACCGGTACCCCCTGTATATAGCCTCCACATTGACTCTGTACCGGTACCCCCTGTATATAGCCTCCACATTGACTCTGTACCGTAATACCCTGTATATATCCTCCACATTGACTCTGTACCGGTACCCCCTGTATATAGCCTCCACATTGACTCTGTACCGGTACCCCCTGTATATAGCCTCCACATTGACTCTGTACCGTAATACCCTGTATATAGCCTCCACATTGACTCTGTACCGGTACCCCCTGTATATAGCCTCCACATTGACTCTGTACCGGTACCCCCTGTATATAGCCTCCACATTGACTCTGTACCGGTACCACCCTGTATATAGCCTCCACATTGACTCTGTACCGGTACCCCCTGTATATAGCCTCCACATTGACTCTGTACCGGTACCCCCTGTATATAGCCTCCACATTGACTCTGTACCGGTACCCCTTGTATATAGCCTCCACATTGACTCTGTACCGGTACCCCCTGTATATAGCCTCCACATTGACTCTGTACCGGTACCCCCTGTATATAGCCTCCACATTGACTCTGTACCGGTACCCCCTGTATATAGCCTCCACATTGACTCTGTACCGGTACCCCCTGTATATAGCCTCCACATTGACTCTGTACCGGTACCCCCTGTATATAGCCTCCACATTGACTCTGTACCGGTACCCACTGTATATAGCCTCCACATTGACTCTGTACCGGTACCCACTGTATATAGCCTCCACATTGACTCTGTACCGGTACCCCCTGTATATAGCCTCCACATTGAGTCTGTACCGATACCCCCTGTATATAGCCTCCACATTGACTCTGTACCGGTACCCCCTGTATATAGCCTCCACATTGACTCTGTACCGGTACCCCCTGTATATAGCCTCCACATTGACTTTGTACCGGTACCCCCTGTATATAGCCTCCACATTGACTCTGTGCCGGTACCCCCTGTATATAGCCTCCACATTGACTCTGTACCGGTACCCCCTGTATATAGCCTCCACATTGACTCTGTACCGGTACCCCCTGTATATAGCCTCCACATTGACTTTGTACCGGTACCCCCTGTATATAGCCTCCACATTGACTCTGTACCGGTACCCCTATATATAGCCTCCACATTGACTCTGTACCGGTACCCCTTGTATATAGCCTCCACATTGACTCTGTACCGGTACCCCCTGTATATAGCCTCCACATTGACTCTGTACCGGTACCCCCCTGTATATAGCCTCCACATTGACTCTGTACCGGTACCCCCCTGTATATAGCCTCCACATTGACTCTGTACCGGTAACCCCTGTATATAGCCTCCACATTGACTCTGTACCGGTACCCCCTGTATATAGCCTCCACATTGACTCTGTACCGGTACCCCCTGTATATATCCTCCACATTGACTCTGTACCGGTACCCCCTGTATATAGCCTCCACATTGACTCTGTACCGGTACCCCCTGTATATAGCCTCCACATTGACTCTGTACCGGTACCCCCTGTATATAGCCTCCACATTGACTCTGTACCGGTACCCCCTGTATATAGCCTCCACATTGACTCTGTACCGGTACCCCCCTGTATATAGCCTCCACATTGACTCTGTACCGTAATACCCTGTATATAGCCTCCACATTGACTCTGTACCGTTCCCCCTGTATATAGCCTCCACATTGACTCTGTCCCGGTACCCCCCTGTATATAGCCTCCACATTGACTCTGTACCGGTACCCCCTGTATATAGCCTCCACATTGACTCTGTACCGGTACCCCCTGTATATAGCCTCCACATTGACTCTGTACCGGTACCCCCTGTATATAGCCTCCACATTGACTCTGTACCGTAATACCCTGTATATAGCCTCCACATTGACTCTGTACCGGTACCCCCTGTATATAGCCTCCACATTGACTCTGTACCGGTACCCCCTGTATATAGCCTCCACATTGACTCTGTACCGTAATACCCTGTATATAGCCTCCACATTGACTCTGTACCGGTACCCCCTGTATATAGCCTCCACATTGACTCTGTACCGGTACCCCCTGTATATAGCCTCCACATTGACTCTGTTCCGGTACCACCCTGTATATAGCCTCCACATTGACTCTGTACCGGTACCCCCCTGTATATAGCCTCCACATTGACTCTGTACAACTACTCCCTGTATATAGCCTCCGCATTGACTCTGTACCGGTACCCCCTGTATATAGCCTCCACATTGACTCTGTACCGGTACCCCCTGTATATAGCCTCCACATTGACTCTGTACCGGTACCCCCTGTATATAGCCTCCACATTGACTCTGTACCGGTACCCACTGTATATAGCCTCCACATTGACTCTGTACCGGTACCCACTGTATATAGCCTCCACATTGACTCTGTACCGGTACCCCCTGTATATAGCCTCCACATTGAGTCTGTACCGATACCCCCTGTATATAGCCTCCACATTGACTCTGTACCGGTACCCCCTGTATATAGCCTCCACATTGACTCTGTACCGGTACCCCCTGTATATAGCCTCCACATTGACTCTGTACCGGTACCCCCTGTATATAGCCTCCACATTGACTCTGTACCGTAATACCCTGTATATAGCCTCCACATTGACTCTGTACCGGTACCCCCTGTATATAGCCTCCACATTGACTCTGTACCGGTACCCCCTGTATATAGCCTCCACATTGACTCTGTACCGTAATACCCTGTATATAGCCTCCACATTGACTCTGTACCGGTACCCCCTGTATATAGCCTCCACATTGACTCTGTACCGGTACCCCCTGTATATAGCCTCCACATTGACTCTGTACCGGTACCACCCTGTATATAGCCTCCACATTGACTCTGTACCGGTACCCCCTGTATATAGCCTCCACATTGACTCTGTACCGGTACCCCCTGTATATAGCCTCCACATTGACTCTGTACCGGTACCCCTGTATATAGCCTCCACATTGACTCTGTACCGGTACCCCCTGTATATAGCCTCCACATTGACTCTGTACCGGTACCCCCTGTATATAGCCTCCACATTGACTCTGTACCGGTACCCACTGTATATAGCCTCCACATTGACTCTGTACCGGTACCCACTGTATATAGCCTCCACATTGACTCTGTACCGGTACCCCCCTGTATATAGCCTCCACATTGAGTCTGTACCGATACCCCCCTGTATATAGCCTCCACATTGACTCTGTACCGGTACCCCCTGTATATAGCCTCCACATTGACTCTGTACCGGTACCCCCTGTATATAGCCTCCACATTGACTTTGTACCGGTACCCCCTGTATATAGCCTCCACATTGACTCTGTACCGGTACCCCCTGTATATAGCCTCCACATTGACTCTGTACCGGTACCCCCCTGTATATAGCCTCCACATTGACTCTGTACCGGTACCCCCTGTATATAGCCTCCACATTGACTTTGTACCGGTACCCCCCTGTATATAGCCTCCACATTGACTCTGTACCGGTACCCCCTGTATATAGCCTCCACATTGACTCTGTACCGGTACCCCTTGTATATAGCCTCCACATTGACTCTGTACCGGTACCCCCTGTATATAGCCTCCACATTGACTCTGTACCGGTACCCCCTGTATATAGCCTCCACATTGACTCTGTACCGGTACCCCCTGTATATAGCCTCCACATTGACTCTGTACCGGTATCCCCTGTATATAGCCTCCACATTGACTCTGTACCGGTACCCCCTGTATATAGCCTCCACATTGACTCTGTACCGGTACCCCCTGTATATATCCTCCACATTGACTCTGTACCGGTACCCCCTGTATATAGCCTCCACATTGACTCTGTACCGGTACCCCCTGTATATAGCCTCCACATTGACTCTGTACCGGTACCCCCTGTATATAGCCTCCACATTGACTCTGTACCGTAATACCCTGTATATAGCCTCCACATTGCCTCTGTACCGGTACCCCCTGTATATAGCCTCCACATTGACTCTGTACCGGTACCCCCTGTATATAGCCTCCACATTGACTCTGTACCGGTACCACCCCTGTATATAGCCTCCACATTGACTCTGTACCGGTACCCCCTGTATATAGCCTCCACATTGACTCTGTACCGGTACCCCCTGTATATAGCCTCCACATTGACTCTGTACCGGTACCCCTTGTATATAGCTTCCACATTGACTCTGTACCGGTACCCCCTGTATATAGCCTCCACATTGACTCTGTACCGGTACCCCTGTATATAGCCTCCACATTGACTCTGTACGGTACCCCCTGTATATAGCCTCCACATTGACTCTGTACCGGTACCCCCTGTATATAGCCTCCACATTGACTCTGTACGGTACCCCCCTGTATATAGCCTCCACATTGACTATGTACCGGTACCCCCTGTATATAGCCTCCACATTGACTCTGTACCGTAATACCCTGTATATAGCCTCCACATTGACTCTGTACCGGTTCCCCCTGTATATAGCCTCCACATTGACTCTGTCCCGGTACCCCTGTATATAGCCTCCACATTGACTCTGTACCGGTACCCCCCTGTATATAGCCTCCACATTGACTCTGTACCGGTACCCCCTGTATATAGCCTCCACATTGACTCTGTACCGGTACCCCCTGTATATAGCCTCCACATTGACTCTGTACCGTAATACCCTGTATATAGCCTCCACATTGACTCTGTACCGGTACCCCCTGTATATAGCCTCCACATTGACTCTGTACCGTACCCCCTGTATATAGCCTCCACATTGACTCTGTACCGTAATACCCTGTATATAGCCTCCACATTGACTCTGTACCGGTACCCCCTGTATATAGCCTCCACATTGACTCTGTACCGGTACCCCCTGTATATAGCCTCCACATTGACTCTGTACCGGTACCACCCTGTATATAGCCTCCACATTGACTCTGTACCGGTACCCCCTGTATATAGCCTCCACATTGACTCTGTACCGGTACCCCCCTGTATATAGCCTCCACATTGACTCTGTACCGGTACCCCCCTGTATATAGCCTCCACATTGACTCTGTACCGGTACCCCCCTGTATATAGCCTCCACATTGACTCTGTACCGGTACCCCCTGTATATAGCCTCCACATTGACTCTGTACCGGTACCCACTGTATATAGCCTCCACATTGACTCTGTACCGGTACCCACTGTATATAGCCTCCACATTGACTCTGTACCGGTACCCCCTGTATATAGCCTCCACATTGAGTCTGTACCGATACCCCCTGTATATAGCCTCCACATTGACTCTGTACCGGTACCCCCTGTATATAGCCTCCACATTGACTCTGTACCGGTACCCCCTGTATATAGCCTCCACATTGACTCTGTACCGGTACCCCCCTGTATATAGCCTCCACATTGACTCTGTACCGTAATACCCTGTATATAGCCTCCACATTGACTCTGTACCGGTACCCCCTGTATATAGCCTCCACATTGACTCTGTACCGGTACCCCCTGTATATAGCCTCCACATTGACTCTGTACCGTAATACCCTGTATATAGCCTCCACATTGACTCTGTACCGGTACCCCCTGTATATAGCCTCCACATTGACTCTGTACCGGTACCCCCTGTATATAGCCTCCACATTGACTCTGTACCGGTACCACCCTGTATATAGCCTCCACATTGACTCTGTACCGGTACCCCCTGTATATAGCCTCCACATTGACTCTGTACCGGTACCCCCTGTATATAGCCTCCACATTGACTCTGTACCGGTACCCCCCTGTATATAGCCTCCACATTGACTCTGTACCGGTACCCCCTGTATATAGCCTCCACATTGACTCTGTACCGGTATCCCCTGTATATAGCCTCCACATTGACTCTGTACGGTACCCCCTGTATAAAGCCTCCACATTGACTCTGTACCGGTACCCCCTGTATATAGCCTCCACATTGACTCTGTACCGGTACCCCCTGTATATAGCCTCCACATTGACTCTGTACCGGTACCCCCTGTATATAGCCTCCACATTGACTCTGTACCGGTATCCCCTGTATATAGCCTCCACATTGACTCTGTACCGGTACCCCCTGTATATAGCCTCCACATTGACTCTGTACCGGTACCCCCTGTATATATCCTCCACATTGACTCTGTACGGTACCCCCCTGTATATAGCCTCCACATTGACTCTGTACCGGTACCCCCTGTATATAGCCTCCACATTGACTCTGTACCGGTACCCCCTGTATATAGCCTCCACATTGACTCTGTACCGTAATACCCTGTATATAGCCTCCACATTGCCTCTGTACCGGTACCCCCCTGTATATAGCCTCCACATTGACTCTGTACCGGTACCCCCTGTATATAGCCTCCACATTGACTCTGTACCGGTACCACCCTGTATATAGCCTCCACATTGACTCTGTACCGGTACCCCCTGTATATAGCCTCCACATTGACTCTGTACCGGTACCCCCTGTATATAGCCTCCACATTGACTCTGTACCGGTACCCCTTGTATATAGCTTCCACATTGACTCTGTACCGGTACCCCCTGTATATAGCCTCCACATTGACTCTGTACCGGTACCCCCTGTATATAGCCTCCACATTGACTCTGTACCGGTACCCCCTGTATATAGCCTCCACATTGACTCTGTACCGGTACCCCCTGTATATAGCCTCCACATTGACTCTGTACCGGTACCCCCTGTATATAGCCTCCACATTGACTCTGTACCGGTACCCCCTGTATATAGCCTCCACATTGACTCTGTACCGTAATACCCTGTATATAGCCTCCACATTGACTCTGTACCGGTTCCCCCTGTATATAGCCTCCACATTGACTCTGTCCCGGTACCCCCTGTATATAGCCTCCACATTGACTCTGTACCGGTACCCCCTGTATATAGCCTCCACATTGACTCTGTACCGGTACCCCCTGTATATAGCCTCCACATTGACTCTGTACCGGTACCCCCTGTATATAGCCTCCACATTGACTCTGTACCGTAATACCCTGTATATAGCCTCCACATTGACTCTGTACCGGTACCCCCTGTATATAGCCTCCACATTGACTCTGTACCGGTACCCCCTGTATATAGCCTCCACATTGACTCTGTACCGTAATACCCTGTATATAGCCTCCACATTGACTCTGTACCGGTACCCCCTGTATATAGCCTCCACATTGACTCTGTACCGGTACCCCCTGTATATAGCCTCCACATTGACTCTGTACCGGTACCACCCTGTATATAGCCTCCACATTGACTCTGTACCGGTACCCCCTGTATATAGCCTCCACATTGACTCTGTACCGGTACCCCCTGTATATAGCCTCCACATTGACTCTGTACCGGTACCCCCTGTATATAGCCTCCACATTGACTCTGTACCGGTACCCCCTGTATATAGCCTCCACATTGACTCTGTACCGGTACCCCCTGTATATAGCCTCCACATTGACTCTGTACCGGTACCCACTGTATATAGCCTCCACATTGACTCTGTACCGGTACCCACTGTATATAGCCTCCACATTGACTCTGTACCGGTACCCCCTGTATATAGCCTCCACATTGAGTCTGTACCGATACCCCCTGTATATAGCCTCCACATTGACTCTGTACCGGTACCCCCTGTATATAGCCTCCACATTGACTCTGTACCGGTACCCCCTGTATATAGCCTCCACATTGACTCTGTACCGGTACCCCCTGTATATAGCCTCCACATTGACTCTGTACCGTAATACCCTGTATATAGCCTCCACATTGACTCTGTACCGGTACCCCCTGTATATAGCCTCCACATTGACTCTGTACCGGTACCCCCTGTATATAGCCTCCACATTGACTCTGTACCGTAATACCCTGTATATAGCCTCCACATTGACTCTGTACCGGTACCCCCTGTATATAGCCTCCACATTGACTCTGTACCGGTACCCCCTGTATATAGCCTCCACATTGACTCTGTACCGGTACCACCCTGTATATAGCCTCCACATTGACTCTGTACCGGTACCCCCTGTATATAGCCTCCACATTGACTCTGTACCGGTACCCCCTGTATATAGCCTCCACATTGACTCTGTACCGGTACCCCCTGTATATAGCCTCCACATTGACTCTGTACCGGTACCCCCTGTATATAGCCTCCACATTGACTCTGTACCGGTACCCCCTGTATATAGCCTCCACATTGACTCTGTACCGGTACCCACTGTATATAGCCTCCACATTGACTCTGTACCGGTACCCACTGTATATAGCCTCCACATTGACTCTGTACCGGTACCCCCTGTATATAGCCTCCACATTGAGTCTGTACCGATACCCCCTGTATATAGCCTCCACATTGACTCTGTACCGGTACCCCCTGTATATAGCCTCCACATTGACTCTGTACCGGTACCCCCCTGTATATAGCCTCCACATTGACTTTGTACCGGTACCCCCTGTATATAGCCTCCACATTGACTCTGTACCGGTACCCCCTGTATATAGCCTCCACATTGACTCTGTACCGGTACCCCCTGTATATAGCCTCCACATTGACTCTGTACCGGTACCCCCTGTATATAGCCTCCACATTGACTTTGTACCGGTACCCCCTGTATATAGCCTCCACATTGACTCTGTACCGGTACCCCCTGTATATAGCCTCCACATTGACTCTGTACCGGTACCCCTTGTATATAGCCTCCACATTGACTCTGTACCGGTACCCCCTGTATATAGCCTCCACATTGACTCTGTACCGGTACCCCCTGTATATAGCCTCCACATTGACTCTGTACCGGTACCCCCCTGTATATAGCCTCCACATTGACTCTGTACCGGTATCCCCTGTATATAGCCTCCACATTGACTCTGTACCGGTACCCCCTGTATATAGCCTCCACATTGACTCTGTACCGGTACCCCCTGTATATATCCTCCACATTGACTCTGTACCGGTACCCCCTGTATATAGCCTCCACATTGACTCTGTACCGGTACCCCCTGTATATAGCCTCCACATTGACTCTGTACCGGTACCCCCTGTATATAGCCTCCACATTGACTCTGTACCGTAATACCCTGTATATAGCCTCCACATTGCCTCTGTACCGGTACCCCCTGTATATAGCCTCCACATTGACTCTGTACCGGTACCCCCTGTATATAGCCTCCACATTGACTCTGTACCGGTACCACCCTGTATATAGCCTCCACATTGACTCTGTACCGGTACCCCCTGTATATAGCCTCCACATTGACTCTGTACCGGTACCCCCCTGTATATAGCCTCCACATTGACTCTGTACCGGTACCCCTTGTATATAGCTTCCACATTGACTCTGTACCGGTACCCCCTGTATATAGCCTCCACATTGACTCTGTACCGGTACCCCCTGTATATAGCCTCCACATTGACTCTGTACCGGTACCCCCTGTATATAGCCTCCACATTGACTCTGTACCGGTACCCCCTGTATATAGCCTCCACATTGACTCTGTACCGGTACCCCCTGTATATAGCCTCCACATTGACTCTGTACCGGTACCCCCTGTATATAGCCTCCACATTGACTCTGTACCGGTACCCCCCTGTATATAGCCTCCACATTGACTCTGTACCGGTACCCCTTGTATATAGCCTCCACATTGACTCTGTACCGGTACCCCCTGTATATAGCCTCCACATTGACTCTGTACCGGTACCCCCTGTATATAGCCTCCACATTGACTCTGTACCGGTTCCCCCTGTATATAGCCTCCACATTGACTCTGTACCGGTACCCCCTGTATATAGCCTCCACATTGACTCTGTACCGGTACCCCCTGTATATAGCCTCCACATTGACTCTGTACCGGTACCCCTGTATATATCCTCCACATTGACTCTGTACCGGTACCCCCTGTATATAGCCTCCACATTGACTCTGTACCGGTACCCCCTGTATATAGCCTCCACATTGACTCTGTACCGGTACCCCCCTGTATATAGCCTCCACATTGACTCTGTACCAGTACCCCCTGTATATAGCCTCCACATTGACTCTGTACCGGTACCCCCCTGTATATAGCCTCCACATTGACTCTGTACCGGTACCCCCTGTATATATCCTCCACATTGACTCTGTACCGGTACACCCTGTATATAGTCTCCACATTGACTCTGTACCGGTACCCCCTGTATATATCCTCCACATTGACTCTGTACCGGTACCCCCTGTATATAGCCTCCACATTGACTCTGTACCTGTACCCCCTGTATATAGTCTCCACATTGACTCTGTACCGGTACCCCCTGTATATAGCCTCCACATTGACTCTGTACCGGTACCCCCTGTATATAGCCTCCACATTGACTCTGTACCGGTACCCCCTGTATATAGCCTCCACATTGACTCTGTACCGGTATCCCCTGTATATAGGTCTACTACACCTGTTGTATTCAGCATTTCACTGTAAGGTCTACTACACCTGTTGTATTCAGCATTTCACTGTGAGGTCTACTACACCTGTTGTATTGAGCATTTCACTGTGAGGTCTACTACACCTGTTGTATTCAGCATTTCACTGTGAGGTCTACTACACCTGTTGTATTCAGCATTTCACTGTGAGGTCTACTACACCTGTTGTATTCAGCATTTCACTGTGAGGTCTACTACACCTGTTGTATTCAGCATTTCACTGTGAGGTCTACTACACCTGTTGTATTCAGCATTTCACTACTTTAGACCAGGGCCCAGAGGGCAGGTCACTATACTGTATATCTTTCTCTCTCTCTCTCTCCACCTATCTCTCTCTCTCCACCTATCTCTCTCTCTCCACCTACCATTCGCTCTCTCTCTCCACCTATCTCTCTCTCTCCACCTATCTCTCTCTCTCTCCACCCATCTCTCTCTCTCTCCACCTATCTCTCTCTCTCTCTCCCCCTCTCTCTCTCTCCACCTACCTTTCTCTCTCCCTTTCTCTCCAACTATCTCTCTCTCTCTCCACCTATTTTTCTCTCTCTCTCCGCCTATCTTTCACTCTGTCTCTCCACCTATCTTTCGCTGTGTCTCTCCAAATATCTTTCTCTCTCTCTCTCCTCCTATCTCTCTCCACCTATCGTTCTCTCTTTCTCTCCTCCTATCTCTCTCTCTCTCTCCGCCTATCTCTCTCTCTCTCAGAGAATAACACATGTGAGTAATTTGGTTAACAAATGTTGGTTTTTGACGGTGTTCCTCCGTGCTCGCGGCTCCTCTAAAGCTGGAGGGCTTCATTGGTTAGAGGTTTAAAGGAAAGCAAACAGATTAATTATCACTATCTCTACACACTGTGACCAGCCGGCTGGGCTAACAGGCCAAGGAAAGCAGGCGCTGAAATGTAACACCATTACCTAAATTCGCATGCATCTGTCCATGTCTTCACCCCCCCCCACCCCTCCTCTTCCTCCCCCCCCCCCCCCTCCACCCCGGGACCCTAGCCCCAGCGCAGCGTGGCCTTGAACACAGTCTTCGTTTTTGTGTGTGTGTCGATGCGGAGGGACCACCTGTGTGTTATGTCTCTGGAATAGAATTACACGGAATCCAGCTCTGCAAATAACTCAGTGAGAAGATCATTTTCCTCCACGTGCCGCTCGCTAGACAAAAGGTAAAATAAGAACAGATGATATCATTTCATTCCTCTCATTCCCCTTGTTTCTCTCTCTCTCTTCTGGGATCGAGGGTTCTTTCTTTTTCTTCACGCGAAGAGGTTGAGATGACCTCTTGTTGGGGGTCATGGAGTAATTATAGCCATAGCAGGAGACCCTCTATACAGGTCTAGTAGTGTTAGAGGAACAGGGGGGGACAAGACTCAGGTTTGGGGTCCTCAGAGATAACCCTGTATGTTTTGTTCACCTCTCTGTTAGAGGAGACAGATGACGTTGGTCTGAACCAAACAAACATCTCAGACTATTACCAGGGTTAGTTACACTGACTCATATTATCCCTATTTCAAGCTGGAGCACACCCTCATTCTCCATGTCTACTCTTTGCACCAAAGGTCCCTGAATTAGTATGTTGTATAAATTAGTGGCCTACGTAGGGAATAGGGTGTAGTATAAATAGTGCCCTACGTAGGGAATAGGGTGTAGTATAAATAGTGCCCTACGTAGGGAATAGGGTGTAGTATAAATTATTGCCCTATGTAGGGAATAGGATGTAGCATAAATTATTGCTCTATTCCCTATATAGTGCACTATTTTAGACCAGAGCCCTATTTCCTATATAGTGCACTACTTTAGACCAGAGCCCTATTCCCTATATAGTGCACTACTTTAGACCAGAGCCCTATTCCCTATATAGTGCACTACTTTAGACCAGAGCCCTATTTCCTATATAGTGCACTACTTTAGACCAGAGCCCTATTCCCTATATAGTGCACTACTTTAGACCAGAGCCCTATTCCCTATATAGTGCACTACTTTAGACCAGAGACCAATGGCTAGTAGTGCATTGTGCATTATAGTGTACCATTGAAGATGCTCTCCAGGCTATAATTTTCATCTCTATATCTCTCCAGGGTCTCACCATTCTGGAAACATCTATCTCTCTCCAGGGTCTCATCATTCTGGAAACATCTATCTCTCTCCAGGGTCTCACCATTCTGGAAACATCTATATCTCTCCAGGGTCAAATCATTCTGGAAACATCTATCTCTCACCAGGGTCTCACCATTCTGGAAACATCTATCTCTCTCCAGGGTCTCACCATTCTGGAAACATCTATCTCTCTCCAGGGTCTCACCATTCTGGAAACATCTATCTCTCACCAGGGTCTCACCATTCTGGAAACATCTATCTCTCTCCAGGGTCTCACCATTCTGGAAACATCTATCTCTCTCCAGGGTCTCACCATTCTGGAAACATCTATATCTCTCCAGGGTCAAATCATTCTGGAAACATCTATCTCTCACCAGGGTCTCACCATTCTGGAAACATCTATCTCTCACCAGGGTCTCACCATATGAGAAACATCTATATCTCTCCAGGGTCTCATCATTCTGGAAACATCTATCTCTCTCCAGGGTCTCACCATTCTGGAAACATCTATATCTCTCCAGGGTCAAATCATTCTGGAAACATCTATCTCTCTCCAGGGTCTCACCATTCTGGAAACAGCTACATCTCTCCAGGGTCTCACCATTCTGGAAACATCTATATCTCTCCAGGGTCAAATCATTCTGGAAACATCTATCTCTCACCAGGGTCTCACCATTCTGGAAACATCTATCTCTCACCAGGGTCTCACCATATGAGAAACATCTATATCTCTCCAGGGTCTCATCATTCTGGAAACATCTATCTCTCTCCAGGGTCTCACCATTCTGGAAACATCTATATCTCTCCAGGGTCAAATCATTCTGGAAACATCTATCTCTCTCCAGGGTCTCACCATATGAGAAACATCTATCTCTCTCCAGGGTCTCACCATTCTGGAAACAGCTACATCTCTCCAGGGTCTCACCATATGAGAAACATCTATCTCTCTCCAGGGTCTCACCATATGAGAAACATCTATCTCTCTCCAGGGTCTCACCATTCTGGAAACATCTACATCTCTCCAGGGTCTCACCATATGAGAAACACCGTAGGCAGGTGGAAAAAATGCAAATGTTCCTCCTCGCCGTCTCCGTCATGGAGAAGAAGCCCTTTTCAGAGACGGGAGAGTTGAGTAACCATTTCATATCAGACCCCCCAGACTGAACCCCAGACTGAACCCCAGACTGAACCCCAGGCTGAACCCCAGACTGAACCCCAGGCTGAACCCCAGACTGAACCCCAGGCTGAACCCCAGACTGAACCCCAGGCTGAACCCCAGACTGAACCCCAGACTGAACCCTAACCCCAGTCCTTCTGTCTCCACTCTAATCATCAGTAGCTTGAAGAAAGACCCGCCCACCCATGCCAGCATGTTAGTGTGTCCCCTGAGCTGTAGCCTGCCGGCTCGCACAAACTTGCTGCCTTTACATATTAATCATTTGAGAGAGTAATCCAGCGGTCTGAAGTATGGAGTCCACACAATCCAGACAGAACGAACCCACAAAACAGACCAGCACAACACCACCCAACAGTATCCGGAGGGAAGAAGGTGGAGATAGACGGCTGTCTGAGAGAACTGGCTGCTCTACGGACTGAGGTGAGAGAACGGAAGGAGGAGAGAGAGAAACACACAGCCCAGCTAACAGAGGAACACACAGCCCAGCTAACAGAGGACCACACAGCCCAGCTAACAGAGGAACACACAGCCCAGCTAACAGAGGACCACACAGCCCAGCTAACAGAGGAACACACAGCCCAGCTAACAGAGGAACACACAGCCCAGCTAACAGAGGAACACACAGCCCAGCTAACAGAGGAACACACAGCCCAGCTAACAGAGGAACACACAGCCCAGCTAACAGAGGACCACACAGCCCAGCTAACAGAGGACCACACAGCCCAGCTAACAGAGGAACACACAGCCCAGCTAACAGAGGAACACACAGCCCAGCTAACAGAGGAACACACAGCCCAGCTAACAGAGGAACACACAGCCCAGCTAACAGAGGAACACACAGCCCAGCTAACAGAGGAACACACAGCCCAGCTAACAGAGGACCACACAGCCCAGCTAACAGAGGACCACACAGCCCAGCTAACAGAGGACCACACAGCCCAGCTAACAGGGGACCACACAGCCCAGCTAACAGAGGACCACACAGCCCAGCTAACAGAGGAACACACAGCCCAGCTAACAGAGGAACACACAGCCCAGCTAACAGAGGAACACACAGCCCAGCTAACAGAGGACCACACAGCCCAGCTAACAGAGGACCACACAGCCCAGCTAACAGGGGACCTCACAGCCCAGCTAACAGGGGACCACACAGCCCAGCTAACAGAGGACCACACAGCCCAGCTAACAGAGGAACACACAGCCCAGCTAACAGAGGAACACACAGCCCAGCTAACAGAGGAACACACAGCCCAGCTAACAGAGGAACACACAGCCCAGCTAACAGAGGAACACACAGCCCAGCTAACAGAGGACCACACAGCCCAGCTAACAGAGGACCACACAGCCCAGCTAACAGAGGACCACACAGCCCAGCTAACAGAGGAACACACAGCCCAGCTAACAGAGGCCCACACAGCTAACAGAGGACCACACAGCCCAGCTAATAGAGGAACACACAGCCCAGCTAACAGCGGACCACACAGCCCAGCTAACAGAGGACCACACAGCCCAGCTAACACAGGAACACGCAGCCCAGCTAACAGAGGACCACACAGCCCAGCTAACAGAGGACCACACAGCCCAGCTAACAGAGGACCACACAGCCCAGCTAACAGAGGACCACACAGCCCAGCTAACAGAGGACCACACAGCCCAGCTAACAGAGGCCCACACAGCCCAGCTAACAGAGGACCACATAGCCCAGCTAACAGAGGACCACACAGCCCAGCTAACAGAGGACCACATAGCCCAGCTAACAGAGGACCACACAGCCCAGCTAACAGAGGACCACACAGCCCAGCTAACAGAGGAACACACAGCCCAGCTAACAGAGGAACACACAGCCCAGCTAACAGAGGACCACACAGCCCAGCTAACAGAGGACCACACAGCCCAGCTAACAGAGGACCACACAGCCCAGCTAACAGAGGACCACATAGCCCAGCTAACAGAGGACCACACAGCCCAGCTAACAGAGGACCACATAGCCCAGCTAACAGAGGACCACACAGCCCAGCTAACAGAGGACCACACAGCCCAGCTAACAGAGGAACACACAGCCCAGCTAACAGAGGAACACACAGCCCAGCTAACAGAGGAACACACAGCCCAGCTAACAGAGGACCACACAGCCCAGCTAACAGAGGACCACACAGCCCAGCTAACAGAGGACCACATAGCCCAGCTAACAGAGGACCACACAGCCCAGCTAACAGAGGACCACACAGCCCAGCTAACGGAGGACCACACAGCCCAGCTAACAGAGGACCACACAGCCCAGCTAACAGAGGAACACACAGCCCAGCTAACAGAGGAACACACAGCCCAGCTAACAGACCACCTGAGAGCCCAGCAGGAAAGGGTGGCCACAGCACTCACGGGAGTGATTGTAAAAGCTTCTTCTACTTTCCCCAACGCACAAGTGGTTATCTCCACCCTGCTACCACGAAAAGACATTCACAATGCAACCACACAGCAGGTGAACACATTTCCAGGGACTGTGCATCTACCTGGCGCCCACCACTCCACCCTGGACTTGAACAGCCTTTATGACCAGATCCACCGCTACAAGGCAGCAATCCCAACTTTTGCCAGGATCCTTAAGGATGTCACCATCAACCGCAGCCCCAGCACCTCACACAGGAGCATCAGAGCAGCTGACCACCCCAACCAGCTGACCACCCAACCAGCTGAGACCACCCCAACCAGCTGAGACCACCCCAACCAGCTGAGACCACCCCAACCAGCTGAGACCACCCCAACCAGCTGAGCACCCCAACCAGCTGAGACCACCCCAACCAGCTGAGACCACCCCAACCAGCTGAGACCACCCCAACCAGCTGACCACCCCAACCAGCTGAGACCACCCCAACCAGCTGAGACCACCCCAACCAGCTGAGCACCACCCCAACCAGCTGACCACCCCAACTAGCTGAGACCACCCCAACTAGCTGAGACCACCCCAACCGGCTGAGACCACCCCAACCAGCTGAGCACCACCCCAACCAGCTGACCACCCCAACCAGCTGACCACCCCAACCAGCTGAGACCACCCCAAACAAACCCCGGCCACACTATATATAGCCCCCCCAGATCAGACCTATGCCCATTCTGCCCCCCCCCCGCAATACATTCATATTCTGAATATCTCTGAAACTCACTTAGATAATACCTTTGATGATACAGTGGTAGAAATATGTGGTTATAAGAAAATACGGAAATGCCAAAGGTGGAGGTGTTGCTGTTTATATTCAGAACCACATTCCTGTAAAGATTAGAGAGGATCTCATGTTAAATACTGTTGAAGTAATATGGCTACAGGTTCATCTGCCTCACCTAAAGCCCATTCTGGTGGGAAGCTGCTATAGACCACCAAGTGCTAACAGTCAGTATTTGGATAATATGTGTGAAATGCTTGATAATGTATGTGAGATGAATGGAGAGGTATAATTTATAGGTGATATAAATATTGACTGGCTCTCATCAAGCTGCCGACTCAAGAAAAAGCTTCAAATTGTAACTAGTGCCTGCAACCTGGTTCAGGTTATCAATCAACCTACCAGGGTATTTACAAACAGCACAGGAATGAAATCACCAACATGTATTGATCACATCTTTACTAATGCTGCAGAAATTTGTTTGAAAGCAGTTTTCAAATCCATCGGATGTAGTGATCACAATAAAGGAGCCATATCTAGGAAAACCAAAGTTCCACAGGCTGGGCCTAATATAGTGTATAAGAGGTCATACAATAAGTTTTGTCGTGATTCATATGTTGATGATGTAAAGAATATTTGTTGGTCCGTGGTGTGTAATGAGGAGCAAACAGACACCAAAATTGACACGTTTATGAAATTGCTTATTCCAGTTACTAATAAGCACCCATTAAGAAAATTACTATTAACACTGTTACGTCCACGTGGATTGATGAGGAATAGAGGAATTGTTGAGAGGGATGAGCCAAATGAGATGTCATATAGGTCTGGCTGAACAACCGATTGGCAAACAAATTGAGAAATCGTGTGAATAAACTGAATGAAAAGAAGAAGAAATTACACTATGAAGCAAAGATAAATTACAAAATAGTGATAGTAAAAATCTTTGGAGACCCTTAAATGAAATTTGGGGCGAAAAAGGCAAACTCAGCTCCGTCATTCATTGAATCAGATGGCTCATTCATCAACAACAAAAAAAAAACACTGATATTGCTAACTATACTGCTCAAAAAAATAAAGGGAACACTTAAACAACACATCCTAGATCTGAATGAAATAAATAATCTTATTAAATACTTTTTTCTTTACATAGTTGAATGTGCTGACAACAAAATCACACAAAAATAATCAATAGAAATCCAATTTATCAACCCATGGAGGTCTGGATTTGGAGTCACACTCAAAATTAAAGTGGAAAACCACACTATAGGCTGATCCAACTTTGATGTAATGTCCTTAAAACAAGTCAAAATGAGGCTCAGTAGTGTGTGTGGCCTCCACGTGCCTGTATGACCTCCCTACAACGCCTGGGCATGCTCCTGATGAGGTGGCGGATGGTCTCCTGAGGGATCTCCTCCCAGACCTGGACTAAAGCATCCGCCAACTCCTGGACAGTCTGTGGTGCAACGTGGCGTTGGTGGATGGAGCGAGACATGATGTCCCAGATGTGCTCAATTGGATTCAGGTCTGGGGAATGGGCGGGCCAGTCCATAGCATCAATGCCTTCCTCTTGCAGGAACTGCTGACACACTCCAGCCACATGAGGTCTAGCATTGTCTTGCATTAGGAGAAAGCCAGGGCCAACCGCACCAGCATATGGTCTCACAAGGGGTCTGAGGATCTCATCTCGGTACCTAATGGCAGTCAGGCTACCTCTGGCGAGCACATGGAGGGCTGTGCGGCCCCCAAAAGAAATGCCACCCCACACCATGACTGACCCACCGCCAAACCGGTCATGCTGGAGGATGTTGCAGGCAGCAAAACGTTCTCCACGGCGTCTCCAGACTCTGTCACGTCTGTCACATGTGCTCAGTGTGAACCAGCTTTCATCTGTGAAGAGCACAGGGCGCCAGTGGCGAATTTGCCAATCTTGGTGTTCTCTGGCAAATGCCAAACGTCCTGCACGGTGTTGGGCTGTAAGCACAACCCCCACCTGTGGACGTCGGGCCCTCATACCACCCTCATGGAGTCTGTTTCTGACCGTTTGAGCAGACACATGCACATTTGTGGCCTGCTGGAGATCATTTTGCAGGGCTCTGGCAGTGCTTCTCCTGCTCCTCCTTGCACAAAGGCGGAGGTAGAGGTCCTGCTGCTGGGTTGTTGCCCTCCTACGGCCTCCTTCACGTCTCCTGATGTACTGGCCTGTCTCCTGGTAGCGGCTCCATGCTCTGGACACTACGCTGACAGACACAGCAAACCTTCTTGCCACAGCTCGCATTGATGTGCCATCCTGGATGAGCTGCACTACCTGAGCCACTTGTGTGGGTTGTAGACTCCGTCTCATGCTACCACTAGAGTGAAAGCACTGCCAGCATTCAAAAGTGACCAAAACATCAGCCAGGAAGCATAGGAACTGAGAAGTGGTCTGTGGTCCCCACCTGCAGAACCACTCCTTTATTGGGGGTGTCTTGCTAATTTCCTATAATTTCCACCTGTTGTCTATTCCATTTGCACAACAGCATGTGAAATTTATTGTCAATCAGTGTTGCTTCCTAAGTGGACAGTTTGATTTCACAGAAGTGTGATTGACTTGGAGTTACATTGTGTTGTTTAAGTGTTCCCTTTATTTTTTTGAGCAGTGTACATTAATTATTTTTTTCATTGGCCAAACTTTGGAATGACATGCCAGCAACAAACGTTGACTGCCAGGCGGCGGGTGTATCTGGTGCATGAAGTCAGGCGCAGGAGAGCAGAGATGAGTGAACAACGCACTTTACTTAAGAAATAGTAAAAAAAGTAAACATACGAATGTGCGAACAATAACGGTTGCCACAAAAACAGCACCTGGAAAAAAAAAACAGCTGGAGACATACCAACCTGAACAACACCCACACGAAGACATGGGGGAAACAGAGGGTTAAATACATGACCAGTAATTGAGAAATGAAAAACAGGTGTGTGGGAAACAAAGACAAAACCAATGGAAAATGAAAAGTGGATCGGCGATGGCTAGAAAGCCGGTGACGTCGACCGCCGAACGCCGCCCCGAACAAGGAGAGGAACCGACTTCGGCAGAAGTATGAAAGACAAGAAATGTAATTTTGAATTCCGTAAAGTCAGTGTGGAAGAGGTGAAAATGATTGTTGTCTATCAACAATGACAAGCCATTGGGGTCTGACAACTTGGATGGAAAATTACTGAGGACAATAGCGGACAATATTGCCGCTCCTATTTGCCATATCTTAAATGTAAGCCTACTAGAAAGTGTGTTGCCCTCAGGCCTGGAGGGAAGCAAAAGTTATTCCGCTACCTAAGAATAGTAAAGACCCCTTTACTGGCCCAAATGGCCGACCAATCAGCCTGTTACCAACCCTCAGTAAACTTCTGGAAAAAAGTTGTGTTTGACCAGATACAATGCTATTTTACAGTAAACAAATGGACAACAGACTTTCAGAAAGCTTATAGGGAAGGACATTCAACAAGCACAGCACTTACACACATTACTGATGAATTGGCTGAGAGACATTAATGATAAAAAGAATGTGGGGGCTGTTTTGTTAGACTTCAGTGCAGCATTTGACATTATCGATCATTGTCTGTTACTGGAAAAACGTATGTATTATGGCTTTACACCTCCTGCTATATTGTGGATAAAGAGTTACCTGTCTAACAGATCACAGAGGGTGTTCTTCAATGGAAGCCTCTCAATATAATCCAGGTTGAATCAGGAATTCCCCAGGGCAGCTGTTTAGGCCCCTTACTTTTTTCAATTTTTACTAACGAATTGCCATTGGCTTCAAGTAACACTTGACTCAACATTATACACGTCAGCTACTACAGCGACTGAAATGACTGCAACACTTAACAAAGAGCTGCAATTCGTTTCGGAATGGGTAGCAAGGAATAAGTTAGTCTTAAATATTTCAAAACCTAAAAGCATTATATTTGGGACAAATCATTCACTAAACCCTAAATCTCAACTAAATATTGTAATGAATAATGTGGAAATCTAGCAAGTTGAGGAGACTAAACTGCTGGGAGTAACCCTGGATTGTAAACTGTCATGGTCAAAACATATTGATGCAACAGTAGCTAAGATGAGGGGAGAAGTCTGTCCATAATAAAGCGCTGCTCTGCATTCGTAACAGCACTATCAACAAGGCAGGTCCTACAGGCCCTAGTTTTGTCACTACTGTTGAGTCGTGTGGTCAGGAGCCACAAAGAGGGACTTAGGAAAATTGCAATTGTCTGAGAGAAAAGAGAGAGGATTACCTCCCCATCACTATCTGAAGAGAGAGGATTACCTCCTCATCACTATCTGAAGAGAGAGGATTACCACCTCATCACTATCTGAAGAGAGAGGATTACCTCCTCATCACTATCTGAAGAGAGAGGATTACCTCCTCATCACTATCTGAAGAGAGAGGATTACCTCCTCATCACTATCTGAAGAGAGAGGATTACCTCCTCATCACTATCTGAAGAGAGAGGATTACCTCCTCATCACTATCTGAAGAGAGAGGATTACCTCCTCATCACTATCTGAAGAGAGAGGATTACCTCCTCATCACTATCTGAAGAGAGAGGATTACCTCCCCATCACTATCTGAAGAGAGAGGATTACCTCCCCATCACTATCTGAAGAGAGAGGATTACCTCCTCATCACTATCTGAAGAGAGAGGATTACCTCCTCATCACTATCTGAAGAGAGAGGATTACCTCCCCATCACTATCTGAAGAGAGAGGATTACCTCCTCATCACAATCTGAAGAGAGAGGATTACCTCCCCATCACTATCTGAAGAGAGAGGATTACCTCCTCATCACTATCTGAAGAGAGAGGATTACCTCCCCATCACTATCTGAAGAGAGAGGATTACCTCCTCATCACTATCTGAAGAGAGAGGATTACCTCCCCATCATTATCTGAAGAGAGAGGATTACCTCCTCATCACTATCTGAAGAGAGAGGATTACCTCCTCATCATTATCACTATCTGAAGAGAGAGGATTACCTCCTCATCACTATCTGAAGAGAGAGTATTACCTCCTCATCACTATCACTATCTGAAGAGAGAGGATTACCACCTCATCACTATCTGAAGAGAGAGGATTACCACCTCATCACTATCTGAAGAGAGAGGATTACCTCCTCATCACTATCTGAAGAGAGAGGATTACCTCCTCATCACTATCTGAAGAGAGAGTATTACCTCCTCATCACTATCACTATCTGAAGAGAGAGGATTACCACCTCATCACTATCTGAAGAGAGAGGATTACCTCCCCATCACTATCTGAAGAGAGAGGATTACCTCCTCATCACTATCTGAAGAGAGAGGATTACCTCCTCATCACTATCTGAAGAGAGAGGATTACCTCCTCATCACTATCTGAAGAGAGAGGATTACCTCCTCATCACTATCTGAAGAGAGAGGATTACCTCCCCATCACTATCTGAAGAGAGAGGATTACCTCCTCATCACTATCTGAAGAGAGAGGATTACCTCCTCATCACTATCTGAAGAGAGAGGATTACCTCCTCATCACTATCACTATCTGAAGAGAGAGGATTACCTCCTCATCATTATCACTATCTGAAGAGAGAGGATTACCTCCTCATCACAATCTGAAGAGAGAGGATTACCACCTCATCACTATCTGAAGAGAGAGGATTACCTCCTCATCACTATCTGAAGAGAGAGGATTACCTCCTCATCATTATCACTATCTGAAGAGAGAGGATTACCTCCTCATCACTATCTGAAGAGAGAGGATTACCTCCTCATCACTATCTGAAGAGAGAGGATTACCTCCTCATCACTATCTGAAGAGAGAGGATTACCTCCTCATCACTATCTGAAGAGAGAGGATTACCTCCTCATCTATCCGAATAGAGAGGATTACCTTTTTGCATGGAGGTCTATGAAAGAGTGTCAAATTACCTGAAGCTTATTAATGAAATAGAGTGAACTGTTTAGGTTGATCCAAGTGGACACGTGGCATTCTGCAACTTTCAGAAAAACAACTTAGTTGTGTCTGTTATTCACACGCCGTATCTGCCCTCTCATTGGGTAGAATGGTCCCACCTGATCTCGCCTCCTGTCTTCCATCTTTGAGGACATGTACAGTGCCTTCAGAAAGTTTTCATACCCCTTGACTTATTCCATGTTTTGTTGTGTTAAAGTCTCAATTCAAAATTGATGAAATATTTATTTCCACCCTTCTACACACAATAACCCATAATGAAACAAGTGAAAACATGCTTTTTGACAAATTTTGGGAAAATCAAATACAGAAATATATAATTTACGTAAGTATTCTGAGTCAATACTTTGTAGAAGGACCTTCGGCAGCGATTACAGTGGTGAGTCTTTTTGGGGTAAGTCTTTAAGAGCTTTCAATACCTGGAGCTTGGCCATTTTTCTTTTCAAAATAATTAAAGCTCTATCAAATTGGTTGTTGATCATTGCTTGACAACGAAGCGGTCTGAATACTTTACAAATGCACTGTATGTGATACCCAGGCATGAGGGTAGCACCTGCTCCAGCACAGACAGACAGATGAGAGAGAGAGAGAGATTTGAAATGTGAAACCCTTATTAAAGGTTTCAAAGACCTCTCTGATGAGGACAGGCTACCCGTCCTGTTGGGGGAGGACGCAGAGAGCTGTGGGTTGGCAGCGCACTACATTGCTGCCTGCCATAAGTTGAGGGACAGTGTTTGACAGACCAATCAACCTGCACATGTCCTCTACTGTACGCTTATTGTTATTGTTGAATGTTTGTGTCACTCCCTGACTTTAGAGATCCCTTTTATTCTCTATTTGGTTAGGTCAGGGTGTGATTTGGGTGGGCAATCTATGTTTTCTATTTCTTTGTTGGCCGGGTATTGTTCCCAATCAGATGCAGCTGTCTATCGTTGTCTCTGATTGGGGATCATATTTAGGCTGCCTTTTTTCCACCTTTAGTTTGTGGGATCTTGTTTTTGGTACTGTGCTTTGTAGCCCTACTGAACGTTACGTTTTCGTTTGTATTTGTTTTGTTTTCGGTGTTCATTGAATAAAGAAAGATGTACGCCTACCACGCTGCACCTTGGTCCAATCCTTCCAACAACGAACGTAACAGAATGGTTATTTTGACCCTTGGTTATTGTTGTTACTGTTGTTCCGTTGACAATTTTGATTCTTATTTTTTTTCAGGTCAACCAGTGAAGAACAAAACACCATTGTAAATACAACCCATATTTATGTTTATTTATTTTCCATTTGTACTTTAACTATTTGCACATAATATGACATTTCCAATGTCTTAATTCTTTTGGAACTTTTGTGAGGGTAATGTTTACTGTTCATTTTTATTGTTTATTTCACTTTTGTTTATTATCTAGTTCACTTGCTTTGGCAATGTTAGCATATGTTTCCCCATGTGCCAATAAAGCCATTTGAATTGAATTGAAATTGAATTTTATTTAATTAACAGTATGTGGATAGAAACGCATTCATCAAAACTTCCAAAAACTCCAGCAGGCTTGAGAATAACAGTCTGATCCGAACACAGAGTGACTGACTGGCTGCACCCGCTATAAAATGGGACCGGAGTTAAAACGGAGATTTTCTGTTTGAAATCCACGCAAGATATGAGGACTGTCTGCGGCTCTTTGACTTTCTTCAGAGGGAAAATAATAGAGGCACCGGGGGGGCGTTTGAGATAGAAGTGATATAATGATAAGACGCCAAGCGGTTTAATAAGAGGTCATTTATTAAGAGTTCTATCGGGGATGGATTCTGAATTTAGTAGCGTGATGCAGTGAAACACGTAGTTTATCAACTCTGTGTCAACTTCCATCGGTGTTTTAATGATGACTGCGGCTTTCATTCCGGAATCTGTTCCATATTTCAATACATCACAAACTATCGCCAGTTTCCTGCTCTTGTTTCCGTTGTGGTTTTTTTATCAGCAGAAAGACACAGAGAGCCGAGCAAGGGGGGACAGCCTAGTACGGAGTGAAGAGTAACTGGCTGGGATAGTTAGTTCAGAAGACTAGTGATCTCCTACAGCGGCAGCAGGACGAGGCAGTGGCAGAGCGAGAGAAAAAAAACCCACAAAGGCTGCAGCAGCATCGTACAATAATCAAAGTTGGAATGAAACGATATATTTTGTCAGTCATGATGCGGCACGCAAAGCGGGGATGCAAGCCAGGCGTGGCTTGCGTTTCAATATCCATTATGTATATAACCAGCCTGTCCGTCTGATAAACACACCAATCTAAGTGATGAGTAGTAAAGGACACGTCATTATTAAAGAAAGGAACCGATTTACCGAAGAGGAGGAGGTGAATTACGCATTACGCCGGGTAACATACCTTCGTGGCTTTTTTTTTTGTTGTTTTGTTTTGCGCATGGGATTTAACTTCCTATGTTGAACGGTAAACTTCTTTGATTCAACGGACATTTTAATTGCATTAACAGATCCCTTCAGTTGTGCGCCATGGCGGAGGTTGGGAGCTTTCTAGGGACACTCGACTTGGATTTACAGAGTTTCCCCGCACTAGGAAGTATGCCCTTGGCAGAGGCGCCAGCGGGGTTACTGGATGAGAGGCTGGGACAGATTGAGGGGAGGTTACAGCGAGGCTCGCTGACAGATTTCGAGCACCTTAAAGGGATTCTGAGGCGGAGGCAGCTGTACTGTCGGACCGGCTTCCAGCTGGAGATATTCCCCAACGGGACCGTGTACGGGACAAGACAAGACCATAGCAGATTCGGTGAGTTTTTACCAGTTGCATGTGAACTTCGTGTGGTTTTGTGTGCAAAGACCAAGAGAAACATCTTTTGCAACAACTTTTAAATTTGACACCTGGTTATTTATTTGCCGGGGTTTCTTTTCACAAGGAGTTGAGATGCCTTTGATGATAGAGGAGCACCTTTCTCTGTCTTTCCGGTACCAGATGTGTCATATTGAACCGGTAACAGATGATGTGTCATATTGAACCGGTAACAGATGATGTGTCATATTGAACCGGTAACAGATGATGTGTCATATTGAACCGGTAACAGATGATGTGTCATATTGAACCGGTAACAGATGATGTGTCATATTGAACCGGTAACAGATGATGTGTCATATTGAACCGGTAACAGATGATGTGTCATATTGAACCATAACAGACGATGTGTCATATTGAACCGGTAACAGATGATGAGTCATATTGGAACCTCATATTGAACCGGTAACAGATGATGTGTCATATTGAACCGGTAACAGATGATGTGTCATATTGAACCATAACAGACGATGTGTCATATTGAACCGGTAACAGATGATGTGTCATATTGAACCGGTAACAGATGATGTGTCATATTGAACCGGTAACAGATGATGTGTCATATTGAACCATAACAGATGATGTGTCATATTGAACCATAACAGATGATGTGTCATATTGAACCGGTAACAGATGATGTGTCATATTGAACCATAACAGACGATGTGTCATATTGAACCGGTAACAGATGATGTGTCATATTGAACCTCATATTGAACCGGTAACAGATGATGTGTCATATTGAACCGGTAACAGATGATGTGTCATATTGAACCGGTAACAGATGATGTGTCATATTGAACCGGTAACAGATGATGTGTCATATTGAACCATAACAGATGATGTGTCATATTGAACCATAACAGATGATGTGTCATATTGAACCGGTAACAGATGATGTGTCATATTGAACCATAACAGACGATGTGTCATATTGAACCGGTAACAGATGATGTGTCATATTGAACCTCATATTGAACCGGTAACAGATGATGTGTCATATTGAACCGGTAACAGATGATGTGTCATATTGAACCATAACAGACGATGTGTCATATTGAACCGGTAACAGATGATGTGTCATATTGAACCGGTAACAGATGATGTGTCATATTGAACCATAACAGATGATGTGTCATATTGAACCGGTAACAGATGATGTGTCATATTGAACCGGTAACAGATGATGTGTCATATTGAACCGGTAACAGAAGGATTTTACTGCAGGCCATTTGATTCCTATTATGGCCCACTGCTCAGAATATGATTAGTCATATTGCTGAAGGAATTCTGGTGTGTGTGTGTGTGTGTGTGTGTGATGTGTGTGTGTGTGTGTGTGTGATATGTGTGTGTCTGTGTGATGTGTGTGTGTGTGTGATGTGTGTGTGTCTGTGTGATGTGTGTGTGTGTGTGTGTGTGTGTGTGTGTGTGTGTGTGTGTGTGTTATCCAGTCAGCAGGACAGCCACATGCCTTCCTTCCCCCCGTCCGACCCACCCTCAGCGGGGCGCTGGAGCACCTGGCAGGCAAGCAGGTGGCTCCCCTGAGAGAGAGAGAGAGAGCTGGACAGGCTGTGGTCCGTGTCTGCTTCTCTGTTTAACTGGTTCTAAGGGACCTGTCGCCTGGCCCACACACCGGCTCGCTCTCTCTCTCCTAATTCTACTATTAATACGAATCATTGGAGGTGTGGTTCCAATCACTATCGCAGACACATGAGGTCACGGAGAACAAATGCACATTCTCTGCATGTCTTGTCCATGCAGTCATTCTGCAGGTGCAGCCTCTCTGTTTGGCTCACTGCCTGCCTGCCTGCCAGGGAGAGAAAGAGAGAGTTGGGGAGAGATTGATGGAGAGAGAGTGAGATGGGGAGAGAGTGATGAGAGGGACAGAGTGATGGGGAGAGAGTGATGGGAGAGAGAGAGAGATATGAGGAGAGAGGGTGAGAGACAGAGAGGGAGATGGGGAGCGAGTGATGGGGGAGAGAGACATAGGGAGAGAGAGAGAGAGAGAGAGAGAGAAAGAGAGATGGGGAGAGAGAGATGGGGAGGGAGAGAAAGAGAGAGGAAGAGGGGAGAGAGAGAGAGAGAGAGAGAGGAAGATGGGGAGAGGTGGAGAGAGAGAGATGGGGAGAGAGAGAGAGGAAGATGGGGAGAGAGAGAGAGATGAGAGAGAGGAAGATGGGGAGAGGGAGAGATGGGGAGAGAGAGAGATGGGAGAGAGGGAGAGAGGGAGATGGGGAAAGAGAGAGAGAGAGAGATGAGGAAAGAGAGAGAAGGGGAGAGACAGAGATGGGGAGTTAGAGAGAGAGATGGGGAGAGAAAATGAGAGCGAGGGGGCGAGAGAGAGAGAAAGAGAGAGTTAGGGGGAGGGGAAGAGAGATGGGGAGAGAGAGAGTTGGGGAGAGAGATGGGAGAGAGAGAGATTGATGGGGAAAGAGAGAGAGATGGGGAGAGATGTGAAGAAAGAGATGGGAGGGGGGGAAGAGAGAGAAGGGGAGAGAGGGAGAGATGGGGAGAGAGAGAGATGGGGAGAGAGAGAGAGAGATTGATGGGAAAGAGAGAGAGATGGGGAGAGATATGGAGAGAGAGATGGGAGGTTAGAGAGAGTGTGTGATGGGGAAGAGATAGACAGAGAGAGAGAAAGAGATGGGGAAAGAGATTGTGAAAGAGAGAGAGAAAGAGATAGGGAAAGAGAGAGACAGAGAGATGTGGAAAGAGAGAAACAGAGAGAGAGAGAGAGAGAGAGAGAGAGGGGAAGAGAGAGAGAGAGAAAGAAGAGCGAGGGGGAGAGAGACAGAGAGAGAAAGAGAGAGCGAGGGGCGAGAGAGAGATGGGAAGAGAGAGACTGGTGGGGAGAGAAGGAGAAAGAGACAGAGAGAAATGGGGAGAGAGAGATGGGGAAAGAGAGAGAGGGGGGGAGAGGGGAGAGAGAGGGAGAAAGAGACAGAGAGAAATGGGAGAGAGAGACGGGGAAAGAGAGAGACAGAGAGAGAGAGGGGGGAGAGAGCATTCCACAGCATGCAATCACAGCAGCAAGATGTGACCTGTTGCCACAAGAAAAGATCAACCATTGAAGAACAAACACCATTGTAAATACAACCTATATTTATGCTTAATTATTTCCCCTTTTGTACTTTAACCATTTGTACATCATTACACCACTGTATATAGACATAATATGACATTTGTAATGTCTTTATTCTTTTGGAGCTTTTGTGAGTGTAATGTTTACTGTTCATTTGTTTGTATACGTTTATTTCACTTTTGTTTATTATCTACTTCACTTGCTTTGACATGTTTCCCATGTCAATAAAGACCCTTGAATTGAATTGAGAGAGAAAGAGAGAGAGAGAGAGAGAGAGAGAGAGAGAGAGAGAGAGAGAGAGAGAGAGAGAGAGAGAGAGAGAGAGAGAGAGAGAGAGAGAGAGAGAGAGAGAGAGAGAGAGAGAGAGAGAGAGAGAGAGAGAGAGAGAGAGAGCCGGTAGTGTACAGGTCTGAACAGGGCTGAGTAGGGCTGAAGAGGGCTGAGTAGGAATAAACAGGGCTGAGTAGGGCTGAGTAGGGATAAACAGGGCTGAGTAGGGATAAACAGGGCTGAGTAGGGATAAACAGGGCTGAGGAGGGCTGAGTAGGGATAAACAGGGCTGAGTAGGGATAAACAGGGCTGAGTAGGGATAAACAGGGCTGAGTAGGGCTGAGTAGGGATAAACAGGGCTGAGTAGGGATAAACAGGGCTGAGTAGGGATAAACAGGGCTGAGTAGGGATAAACAGGGCTGAGTAGGGATAAACAGGGCTGAGTAGGGATAAACAGGGCTGAGTAGGGCTGAGTAGGGATAAACAGGGCTGAGTAGGGATAAACAGGGCTGAGTAGGGATAAACAGGGCTGAGTAGGGATAAACAGGGCTGAGTAGGGATAAACAGGGCTGAGGAGGGCTGAGTAGGGATAAACAGGGCTGAGTAGGGATAAACAGGGCTGAGTAGGGCTGAGTAGGGATAAACAGGGCTGAGTAGGGCTGAGTAGGGATAAACAGGGCTGAGTAGGGATAAACAGGGCTGAGGAGGGATAAACAGGGCTGAATAGGGATAAACAGGGCTGAGGAGGGATAAACAGGGCTGAGTAGGGATAAACAGGGCTGAGTAGGGATAAACAGGGCTGAGGAGGGATAAACAGGGCTGAGTAGGGCTGAGTAGGGATAAACAGGGCTGAGTAGGGATAAACAGGGCTGAGTAGGGATAAACAGTGCTGAGTAGGGATAAACAGGGCTGAGTAGGGCTGAGTAGGGATAAACAGGGCTGAGGAGGGATAAACAGGGCTGAGTAGGGCTGAGTAGGGATAAACAGGGCTGAGTAGGGATAAACAGGGCTGAGTAGGGATAAACAGGGCTGAGTAGGGATAAACAGGGCTGAGTAGTGATAAACAGGGCTGAGTAGGGATAAACAGGGCTGAGTAGGGATAAACAGGGCTGAGTAGGGATAAACAGGGCTGAGTAGGGATAAACAGGGCTGAGTAGGGATAAACAGGGCTGAGTAGGGATAAACAGGGCTGAGTAGGGATAAACAGGGCTGAGTAGGGCTGAGTAGGGCTGAGTAGGGATAAACAGGGCTGAGTAGGGATAAACAGGGCTGAGTAGGGATAAACAGGGCTGAGTAGGGCTGAGTAGGGCTGAGTAGGGATAAACAGGGCTGAGTAGGGATAAACAGGGCTGAGGAGGGATAAACAGGGCTGAGGAGGGATAAACAGGGCTGAGTAGGGATAAACAGGGCTGAGTAGGGATAAACAGGGCTGAGTAGGGCTGAGTAGGGATAAACAGGGCTGAGTAGGGATAAACAGGGCTGGGTGGTCTGCCCACTCCAGGAAGGTGTTTGATTCTGGCTTCACTTTGGGTTAGAGCAGGTGTCCGTGCTGGGAGGCTGGGAGAGAGAAGAGAGGGAGGGTTCCCTGCCAGCATCATCGTAGAGGATCAGAGAGTTCTTCCCTTTCATTCCCTGGCAGCATCATCGTAGAGGATCAAAGATTTCTGCCCTTTCATTCCCTGGCAGCATCATCGTAGAGGATCAAAGATTTCTGCTCTTTCATTCCCTGCCAGCATCATCGTAGAGGATCAAAGATTTCTGCTCTTTCTTTCCCTGGCAGCATCATCGTAGAGGATCAGAGAGTTCTTCCCTTTCATTCCCTGCCAGCATCATCGTAGAGGATCAGAGAGAGCTGCTCTTTCATTCCCTGCCAGCATCATTGTAGAGGATCAGAGAGAGCTGCTCTTTCATTCCCTGGCAGCATCATTGTAGAGGATCAGAGAGTTCTGCTCTTTCATTCCCTGCCAGCATCATCGTAGAGGATCAAAGAGTTCTGCTCTTTCATTCCCTGCCAGCATCATCGTAGAGGATCAGAGAGTTCTGCCCTTTCATTCCCTGGCAGCATCATCGTAGAGGATTAGGGAGCAGGACGAGGCTGTTTGCGTCTCCAAATGGCATCCTATTGCCCTGGTCAAAAGTAGTGCACTACATTTGGACCACAGCCCGGGTGTTGTTGTGTCCTGGCCAGGGGAGGACCGGACGTTAAACACCAATAAACAGTCAGCTGTGGTAGTGTTTATCCAGTTTATATAAACTAATAGAAAACATCCTTGTTCAGGTTTCAGGTAGAGACCAAATACTGTGGGAAAAACATTCAATATGTTCTGTCTATGGGCTCTGGTCAAAAGTAGCACACTATAAAGGGAATAATAGGGTGCCATTTGGGACGCACTTCATAGAGAGAAACACCTAGAACGAGTGGGACGCACCTCACTTTATCAGAGTGCTATGAGCCCTGGTCAAAAGTGCACTATATAGGGAGTAGGGTTCCATAGGGCTCTGGTATAAAGTAGTGCACTATATAGGGAGTAGGGTTCCATAGGGCTCTGGTATAAAGTAGTGCACTATATAGGGAATAGGGTTCCATAGGGCTCTGGTATAAAGTAGTGCACTATATAGGGAATAGGGTTCCATAGGGCTCTGGTCTAAAGTAGTGCACTATATAGGGAATAGGGTTCCATAGGGCTCTGGTCTAAAGTAGTGCACTATATAGGGAATAGGGTTCCATTTGGGGCTCAAACCTTCAAAGTTCTCGTATGAATATTTGCTACTAACACCAAGAACTGGACCCGCGGCGGCTCCACCCGGGCCAGCGCCCCGTGCTTCCATGGCGACCCTCCTACTAGTCACGGCGTAGCTTGGCAACGGCCCACGCAGCCATCAGGAGGGTAACAGTAGCCCTGTCCCTAGATCAGTATCATGCCAACATAATTGTACATAGTGGGAGACTTGTGTTGTTTAGCGTCCTATTGCGACAGTTCCCAGGACAGTCTTCTAGGTAATGGATAGAGTTGGTTATATTTCTATTCTATATGCTATTCACCCAGGCTAGGACAGACTGTGTGTTATCTAACTCTAAACACTATGCTAGTCACCCAGGCTAGGACAGACTGTGTGTTATCTAGCTCTAAACACTGTGCTAGTCACCCAGGCTAGGACAGACTGTGTGTTATCTAGCTCTAAACACTGCTGCTCTCCAGAAGTTGTATGGGGTGATCACCGAGTCAAACCTTATTAACGTCCAAAGCTTCGCAAAGCTCTGCAATGTTTTGTTGTCTGTTAAGTTTTTTTTTTTTAAATCACAGGTCTACTACACCTGTAAGCGAGCCACGGCTCAGAGAGCGCTGAGAGTGAAGCGGACTGTTCATCAGCTGATATTCAGAAGCTCCATTCTGGGCTTCTGAAACCTCTGGATATTCATTCAGAACCTAACAGCAGTGTACATTCCTCAGTGCCTCAAGTTCTCCGATGAACTGTATCCAACTTTCCAAGATGGCGTAGCAGACGGGGTATTACTTTTTGTATTTTTCGTCCTTTTTTTTGTTGCATTATTTTAAATTTCTTTTCAATCTCTTTTTCCATTTTTAAATTAAATATACGGGTCAATCGACCACCCCTCATCACTGTCAAACGCTCCCTAAAACCCTTCATTGAGCAGGCCTTTCTAATCGACCTGGCCCGGGTATCCTGGAAGGATAATGACCTCATCCCATCAGACGAGGATGCCTGGTTATTCTTTAAAAGTAATTTCCTCACCATCTTAAATAAGCATGCCACTTTTCAAAAAAATTTAGAACTAAGAACAGATATAGCCCTTGGTTCACTCCAGACCTGACTGCCCTTAACCAGCACAAAAACATCCTGTGGCGGACTGCATTAGCATCGAATAGTCCCTGCGATATGCAACTTTTCCGGGAAGTCGGGAACCAATACACGCAGTCAGTCAGGAAAGCAAAGACTAGCTTTTTCAAACAGAAATTTGCATCCTGTAGCTCTAACTCCAAAAAGTTTTGGGACACTGTAAAGTCCATGGTGAACAAGAGCACCTCCTCGCAGCTGCCCACTGCAATGAGGCTAGGTAACACGGTCACCACCGATAAATCCACGATAATTTAGAATTTCAATAAGCATTTCTCTACGGCTGGCCATGCTTTCCACCTGGCTACTCCAACCCCGGCCAACAGCTCCGCGCCCCCCGCAGCTACTTGCCTGAGCCTCCCCAGCTTCTCCTTCATCCAAATCCAGAGAGAAGATGTTCTGAAAGAGCTGCAAAACCTGGACCCGTACAAATCAGCCGGGCTAGACAATCTGGACCCGCTCGTTCTAAAATTATCCGCCGCCATTGTTGCAACCTCTATTACTAGCCTGTTCAACCTCTCTTTTGTATCGTCCAAGATCCCTAAAGATTGGAAAGCTGCCGCGGTCATCCCCCTCTTCAAAGGGGGTGACACTCTAGACCCAAACTGCTATAGACCGATATCCATCCTGCCCTGCCTTTCTAAATTCTTCGAAAGCCAAGTCAATAAACAGATCACTGACCATTTCGAATCCCACCGTGCCTTCTCTGCTGTGCAATCCGGTTTCCGAGCTGGTCACAGGTGCACCTCAGCCACGTTCAAGGTACTAAACGACATCATAACCTCCATCGATAAAAGACAGTACTGTGCAGCCGTCTTCATCGACCTGGCCAAGGCTTTCGACTCTGTCAATCACCGTATTCTTATCGGCACTCTCAATAGCCTTGGTTAGAAGCACAAGCATTTTGCTACACTTGCATTAACACCTGCTAACCATGTGTATGTGACAAATAAATTTGATTTGATTTGGTTTCTCAAATGACTGCCTCGCCTGGTTCACCAACTACTTCTCAGATAGAGTTCAGTGTGTTAAATCAGAGGGCCTGTTGTCCGGACTTCTGGCAGTTTCTATGGGGGTACCACAGGGTTCAATTCTCGGGCCAACTCTTTTCTCTGTATATTTCAATGATGTCACTCTTGCTGCAGGTGATTCCCTGATCCACCTCTCCGCAGACGACACCATTCTGTATACATCTGGCCCTTCCTTGGACACTGTGTTAACAACCCTCCAAACGAGCTTCAATGCCATACAACAATACTTCCGTGGTCTCCAACTGCTCTTAAACACTAGTAAAACCAAATGCATGCTCTTCAACCGTTCGCTGCCCGCACCCGCCCCGCCCGACAAGCATCACTACTTTGGACGGTTCTAACTTAGAATATGTGGACAACTATAAATACCTAGGTGTCTGGCTAGCCTGTAAACTCTCCTTCCAGACTCACATTAAACATCTCCAATCCAAGGTTAAATCTAGAATCGGCTTCCTATTTCACAACAAAGGCTCCTTCACTCACGCCGCCAAACATACCCTCGTAAAACTGACTATCCTACCGATCCTCGACTTCGGCGATGTCATTTACAAAATAGCTTCCAATACTCTACTCAGCGAACTGGATGCAGTCTATCACAGTGCCATCCGTTTTGTTACCAAAGCACCATATACCACCCACCACTGCAACCTGTATGCTCTAGTCGGCTAGCCCTCGCTACATATTCGTCGCCAGACCCACTGGCTCCAAGTCGATGCTAGGTAAAGCTCAGCTCACTGGTCACGATAACAACACCCACCCGTAGCACGCGCTCCAGCAGGTATATCTCACTGGTCATCCCCAAAGCCAACATATCCTTTGGCCGCCTTTCCTTCCAGTTCTCTGCTGCCAATGACTGGAACGAATTGAAAAAAATCACTGAAGTTGGAGACTTATATCTCCCTCATTAACTTCAAGCATCGGCTGTCATCGGCATCGGCTAACCGATCGCTGCAGCTGTACACAGCCCGTCTGTAAATAGCCCAACCAATTACTTACCTCATCTCCATATTGTTTTTATTAACTTTTTGCTCTTTTGCACACCAGTATTTCTACTTGCACATCCTCATCTGCTCATCTATCACTCCAGTGTTATTTGCTAAATTGTAATTATTTCGCCACTCTGGCCTATTTTTTTGCCTTACCTCCTTACTCCATTTGCACACACTGTATATATAGACTTTCTATTTTGTTATTGGCTGTATGTTTGTTTATTCCATGTGTAACTCTGTGCTGTTGTTTTTGTCGCAATCTTGGCCAGGTCGCAGTTGTAAATGAGAACTTGTTCTCAACTGGCCTACCTGGTTAAATAAAGGTGAAATATATATTTATTTTGAACTTGAAAAGTGGAAAAGCCTTGTCCACCTCCATGCCCTTCAGGATGTTGATGCTCTCTGTGTCCTGTGAGATCCCTAAACGCGTACGTGGAGCAGACTCAGGCGATCCGTCGCTCTGATCAGCCTAAGGGAGTTGTCACCTCCTGGGCACTGCTTTAAGGGAGTTGTCACCTCCTGGGCACTGCTTTAAGGGAGTTGCCACCTCCTGGGCACTGCTTTAAGGGAGTTGTCACCTCCTGGGCACTGCTTTAAGGGAGTTGTCACTTCCTGGGCACTGCTTTAAGGGAGTTGCCACCTCCTGGGCACTGCTTTAAGGGAGTTTCCACCTCCTGGGCACTGCTTTAAGGGAGTTTCCACCTCCTGGGCACTGCTTTAAGGGAGTTGCCACCTCCTGGGCACTGCTTAAGGGAGTCCCCCTCTCTGACATACAGTACCAGTCAAAAGTTTGGACACACATACTCATTCAAGGGTTTGTCTTTATTTTCTACATTGTAGAATAATAGTGAAGACAGCAAAACTATGAAATAACACATTCGGAATCATGTAGTAACCAAAAGAGTGTTAAACAAATCCAAATATATTTTAGATTATTCAAAGTAGCCACCCTTTGCCTTGATGACAGCTTTGCACACTCTTGTCATTCTCTCAACCAGCTTCACCTGGAATGCTTTTTCAACAGTCTTGAAGGAGATCCAAAATATGCTGATCCCTTGTTTGTTGCTTTTCGTTTACTCTGCGGTCCAACTCATCCCAAACCATCTCAATTGAGTTGAGGTTGGGTGATTGTGGAGGCCAAGTTATCTGATGCAGCACTCCATCAATCTCCTTCTTGGTCAAATAGCCCTTACACAGCCTGGAGGTGTGTTGGGTCATTGTCCTGTTGAAAAACAAATGATAGTCCCACTAAGCCCAAACCAGATGAGATGGCGTATCGCTGCAGAATGCTGTGGCAGCCATCCTGGTTAAGTGTGCATTGAATTCTAAATAAATCACTGACAGTGTCACCAGCAAAGCACCCCCACAACATCACACCTCCTCCTCCATGCTTCACGGTGGGAACCACACATGAGGAGATCATACGTTTACTTACTCTTCGTCTCACAAAGACGCAGAGTAAGGACAGGTTTCCACCGGTCTAATGTCCATTGCTCGTGTTTGTTGTCCCAAGCAAGTCTCTTCTTTATTATTGGTGTCCTTTAGTAGTGGTTTCTTTGCAGCAATTCAAAGGCCTGATTCACGCAGTCACCTCTGAACAGTTGATATTGAAATGTGTCTGTTACTTGAACTCTGTGAAGCATTTATTTGGGCTGCAATCTGAGGTGATGTTAACTCTAATGAACTTATCCTCTGCAGCAGAGGTAACTCTGGATCTTCCTTTCCTGTGGCGGTCCTCATGAGAGCCTGCTTCATCATAGCGCTTGATGGTTTTTGCAACTGCACTTGAAGAAACTTTCAAAGTTCTTGACATTTTCCAGATTGACTGACCTTCATGTCTTAAAGTAATGATGGACTGACGTTTCTCTTTGCTTATTTGAGCTGTTCTTGCCATAATATAGACTTGGTCTTTTACCAAATAGGGCTATCTTCTGTATACCACCCCTACCTTGTCACAACACAACTGATTGGCTCAAACGCATTAAGAAGGAAAGAAATTCCACAAATTAACTTTTAATAAGGCACATCTGTTAATTGAAATTCATTCCAGGGGACTACCTCATGAAGCTGGTTGAGAGAATGCCAAGAGTGTGCAAAGATGTCATCAAGGCAAAGGGTGGCTACTTTTGAAGAATGTGAAATTTAAAATATGTTTTGATTTGTTTAACACTTTTTGGTTATTACATGATTTCATGTGTTATTTCATAGTTTTGATGTCTTCACTATTATTCTACAATGTTGAAAATAGTAAAAAAATAAAGAAAAACCCTTGAATGAGTAGGTGTGTGTGTCCAAACTTTTGACTGGCACTGTATATTAAAAAAAATGTGGACGCACAAAACATTTTAGGCAACAGGGATCTTGATCCAGGAGGGGATTTAATGTCTCTGCTGTAACCAATAAGCTTGATCTTGACATCTACTCTCTTAGCTAGCAAGTTAGCAAGTTAGCAAGTTAGCAAGTTAGCAAGTTAGCAAAGAAAATGCAAAGCTGGAGCCCTGTGCTGGATGTCATTTATTTGGTTTCTTCTAGTTCTACTTCTATAACTTCTAGTTCTACTTCTATAATTTCTAGTCCTACTTCTATAACTTATAGAGCTACTTCTATAACTTATAGATCTACTTCTATAAATTCTATATCTTCTAGTTCTACTTCTATAACTTATAGTTCTACTTCTATAACTTCTAGTTCTACTTCTATAACTTATAGTTGTACTTCTATAATTTCTAGATCTACTTCTATAACTTATAGTTCTACTTCTATAACTTCTAGTTCTACTTCTATAACTTATAGTTGTACTTCTATAATTTCTAGATCTACTTCTATAACTTATAGTTCTACTTCTATAACTTATAGTTCTACTTCTATAACTTATAGTTCTACTTCTATAACTTCTAGATCTACTTATATAACTTATAGATCTACTTCTATAACTTATAGATCTACTTATATAACTTATAGTTCTACTTCTATAACTTATAGATCTACTTCTATAAATTCTATATCTTCTAGTTCTACTTCTATAACTTATAGTTCTACTTCTATAACTTCTAGTTCTACTTCTATAACTTATAGTTGTACTTCTATAATTTCTAGATCTACTTCTATAACTTATAGTTCTACTTCTATAACTTCTAGTTCTACTTCTATAACTTATAGTTGTACTTCTATAATTTCTAGATCTACTTCTATAACTTATAGTTCTACTTCTATAACTTATAGTTCTACTTCTATAACTTATAGTTCTACTTCTATAACTTCTAGATCTACTTATATAACTTATAGATCTACTTCTATAACTTATAGATCTACTTCTATAACTTATAGTTCTACTTCTATAACTTATAGTTCTACTTCTATAACTTATAGATCTACTTCTATAACTTATAGATCTACTTCTATAACTTCTAGATCTACTTCTATAACGTATAGATCTACTTCTATAACTTATAGATCTACTTCTATAACTTATAGATCTACTTCTATAACTTCTAGATCTACTTATATAACTTCTAGATCTACTTCTATAACTTATAGTTCTACTTCTATAACGTCTAGATCTACTTCTATAACTTATAGATCTACTTCTATAACTTATAGATCTACTTCTATAACTTATAGATCTACTTCTATAACTTATAGTTCTACTTCTATAACTTATAGTTCTACATCTATAACTTCTAGATCTACTTCTATAACTTCTAGATCTACTTCTATAACTTATAGATCTACTTCTATAACTTATAGATCTACTTCTATAACTTATAGATCTACTTATATAACTTATAGATCTACTTCTATAACTTATAGTTCTACTTCTATAACTTATAGTTCTACATCTATAACTTCTAGATCTACTTCTATAACTTCTAGATCTACTTCTATAACTTATAGATCTACTTCTATAACTTATAGATCTACTTCTATAACTTATAGATCTACTTATATAACTTATAGATCTACTTCTATAACTTATAGATCTACTTATATAACTTATAGATCTACTTCTATAACTTATAGATCTACTTCTATAACTTAGAGATCTACTTCTATAACTTATAGTTCTACTTCTATAACTTATAGTTCTACTTCTATAACTTCTAGATCTACTTCTATAACTTATAGATCTACTTCTATAACTTATAGATCTACTTCTATAACTTATAGATCTACTTCTATAACTTCTAGTTCTACTTCTATAACTTATATAACTTCTAGATCTACTTCTATAACTTCTATAACTTATAGATCTACTTCTATCACTTCTATAACTTATAGTTCTACTTCTATAATTTCTAGTTCTACTTCTATAACTTATAGTTCTACTTCTATAACTTATAGTTCTACTTCTATAATTTCTAGTTATACTTCTATAACTTATAGTTATACTTCTATAACTTATATAACTTCTAGATCTACTTCTATAACTTATATAACTTCTAGATCTACTTCTATAACTTCTATAACTTATAGTTCTACTTCTATAATTTCTAGATCTACTTCTCTAACTTCTATAACTTATAGTTCTACTTCTATAATTTCTAGATCTATCTCTATATCTCTTACAGGTGTTGTCTCTGTCCTCTCCATCGTGGAGTTCATCAGTCTGGCCAGTGCTATAAGTTAAACTATATCTCTGACAGGTTTTGTCTCTGTCCTCTCCAGGTATCCTAGAGTTCATCAGTCTGGCTGTAGGGCTGGTCAGTATTAGAGGAGTGGATGCAGGACTCTACCTGGGCATGAACGAGAGAGGAGAGCTCTATGGGTCGGTAAGTTAAACACTCCTCCTCTCCTCTTTCCGCCTCTACATATTCTCTCCTCCTCTTCTCTCCTCCCTCCTATCCTCTCCTCTCTCCTCTCCTTGCCTCCTCCCTCCCTCCTCTCCTCTCCTCCCTCCCCTCCTCCCTCCCTCCCTCCCTCCCTCCCTCCCTCCCTCCCTCCCTCCCTCCCTCCCTCCCTCCCTCCCTCCCTCCCTCCCTCCCTCCCTCCCTCCCTCCCTCCTGTCCTCCTCTCCTTTCCTCCCTCATCTCCTCTCCTCCTCTCCCCTCCTTCCTCTACTCCCTCTTCTCCCTCCTCTCCTCCTCTCCTTTCCTCCCTCTCCTCCCTCCCCTCCCCTCCTTCCTCTCCTCCCTGCCCTCCTCTCCCCTCCTCTCCTCTCCTCCATAGCCGAGGGAAGATGTTTTGAGTTGGGGGTGCTGGGGTGCTGGGGGGGGGGGTAGAATCATAAAACATTGCATGCATCTATGATTGCATTTGCGTAGTGGCATACAGTTGAGCAGACACGTTTTTAGGATTTCCACACATTTTCTTGTAGCAGATTCTGTAATTGTTTTTTGCATTTCATGCAATTCTATGTCATATACATGATAGAAGAATTTAGCATAATAGCCTATGGTAGCCTATAGCCTATGATAGCCTATAGCCTATGGTAACCTATGGTAGCCTATAGCCTATGGTAGCCTATGGTAGCCTATAGCCTATGATAGCCTATAGCCTATGGTAGCCTATGGTAGCCTATAGCCTATGGTAGCCTATAGCCTATGGTAACTTATGGTAGCCTATAGCCTATGGTAGCCTATGGTAGCCTATAGCCTATGGTAGCCTATAGCCTATGATAGCCTATAGCCTATGGTAACCTATGGTAGCCTATAGCCTATGGTAGCCTATGGTAGCCTATAGCCTATGGTAGCCTATAGCCTATGGTAACCTATAGCCTATGGTAGCCTATAGGCTATGGTAGCCTATAGCCTATGGTAGCCTATGGTAGCCTATAGGCTATGGTAGCCTATAGCCTATGGTAGCCTATGGTAGCCTATAGCCTATGGTAACCTATAGCCTATGGTAACCTATAGCCTATGGTAGCCTATTTAACTAGGCAAGTCAGTTAAGAACAAATTCTTATTTACAATGACGGCCCAGGAACAGTGGGTTCACTGCCTGTTCAGGGGCAGAATGACAGATTTGTACCTTGTCAGCTGGGGGATTTAAACTTGCAACCTACCCTGCCGCCCCTATAGCCTATGGTAGCCTATGTAGCCTATAGCCTATGGTAGCCTATGTAGCCTATAGCCTATGGTACCCTATAGTAGCCTATAGTAGCCTATAGCCTATGGTAGCCTATAGTAGCCTATAGCTTATGGTAGCCTATAGCCTATGGTAGCCTATAGCCTATGGTAGCCTATGTAGCCTATAGCCTATGGTAGCCTATAGCCTATGGTAGCATATAGCCTATGGTAGCCTATAGCCTATGGTAACCTATATCCTATGTAGCCTATAGCCTATGGTAGCCTATGGTAGCCTATGGTAGCCTATAGCCTATGGTAGCCTATAGCCTATGGTAGCCTATGTAGCCTATGGTAGCCTATAGCCTATGGTAGCCTATGGTAGCCTATGGTAACCTATATCCTATCCTATGTAGCCTATAGCCTATGGTAGCCTATGGTAGCCTATGGTAGCCTATAGCCTATGGTAGCATATAGCCTATGGTAGCCTATAGCCTATGGTAGCATATAGCCTATGGTAGCCTATAGCCTATGGTAGCCTATAGCCTATGGTAACCTATATCCTATGTAGCCTATAGCCTATGGTAGCCTATGGTAGCCTATAGCCTATGATAACCTATATCCTATGTAGCCTATAGCCTATGGTAGCCTATGGTAGCCTATAGCCTATGGTAGCCTATAGCCTATGTAGCCTGTAGCCTATGGTAGCCTATAGCCTATGGTAGCCTATAACCTATGGTAGTCTATAGCCTATGGTAGCCTATGGTAGCCTATAGCCTATGGTAGCCTATAGCCTATGGTAGCCTATGTAGCCTGTAGCCTATGGTAGCCTATAGCCTATGGTAGCCTATGGTAGCCTATAGCCTATGGTAGCCTATGGTAGCCTATAGCCTATGGTAGCCTATAACCTATGGTAGCCTATGGTAGCCTATGGTAGCCTATAGCCTATGGTAGCCTATAGCCTATGGTAGCCTATGGTAGCCTATGGTAGCCTATGGTAACCTATATCCTATCCTATGTAGCCTATAGCCTATGGTAGCCTATGGTAGCCTATGGCCTATGGTAGCATATAGCCTATGGTAGCCTATAGCCTATGGTAGCATATAGCCTATGGTAGCCTATAGCCTATGGTAGCCTATAGCCTATGGTAACCTATATCCTATGTAGCCTATAGCCTATGGTAGCCTATGGTAGCCTATAGCCTATGATAACCTATATCCTATGTAGCCTATAGCCTATGGTAGCCTATAACCTATGGTAGTCTATAGCCTATGGTAGCCTATGGTAGCCTATGGTAGCCTATAGCCTATGGTAGCCCATAGCCTATGGTAGCCTATAACCTATGGTAGCATATAGCCTATGGTAGCATATAGCCTATGGTAGCATATAGCCAATGGTAGCCTAAAAGTATATGGCCTTTTCTGTAGCCTACAAGCTGGAGATCAAATTAATGACAATTTCATGAGACAGACACTTTTTACATCTTGCACGTTTGCCTGTCAAGAACCCTAACCTAAATGGCGCCCAGTCATATAAAAAATGCTCTTCGTTGTGAATATGGCATAAACAAAGGACAGGTCAAGGGGCTAAATTGGCGTAATAATTAGTGAAAAATAAAATACGTTTCTGCTTCTGATTTCAAATCGGCTCTAGCTAACTCCTAATGAAGCTTAAATAGCCAAAACGATTAATCACAGGAATCAGGCTACAGTCCAGTATTACAGGCTGACACTGTAGGCTACAGTCCAGTATTACAGGCTGACACTGCAGGCTACAATCCAGTATTACAGGCTGACACTGCAGGCTACAGTCCAGTATTGTGGGATGACACTGCAGGCTACAGTCCAGTATTACAGGCTGACACTGCAGGCTACAGTCTAGTATTGTGGGATGACTCTGCAGGCTACAGTCCAGTATTACAGGCTGACACTGCAGGCTACAGTCCAGTATTACAGGCTGACACTGCAGGCTACAGTCCAGTATTACAGGCTGACACTGCAGGCTACAGTCCAGTATTGTGGGATGACACTGCAGGCTACAGTCCAGTATTACAGGCTGACACTGCAGGCTACAGTCCAGTATTACAGGCTGACACTGCAGGCTACAGTCTAGTATTACAGGCTGACACTGCAGGCTACAGTCCAGTATTACAGGCTGACACTGCAGGCTACAGTCCAGTATTACAGGCTGACACTGCAGGCTACAGTCCAGTATTACAGGCTGACACTGCAGGCTACAGTCCAGTATTGTGGGATGACACTGCAGGCTACAGTCCAGTATTACAGGCTGACACTGCAGGCTACAGTCCAGTATTGTGGGATGACACTGCAGGCTACAGTCCAGTATTACAGGCTGACACTGTAGGCTACAGTCCAGTATTACAGGCTGACACTGCAGGCTACAGTCCAGTATTACAGGCTGACACTGCAGGCTACAGTCCAGTATTACAGGCTGACACTGCAGGCTACAGTCCAGTATTACAGGCTGACACTGCAGGCTACAGTCCAGTATTGTGGGATGACACTGCAGGCTACAGTCCAGTATTACAGGCTGACACTGCAGGCTACAGTCCAGTATTACAGGCTGACACTGCAGGCTACAGTCCAGTATTACAGGCTGACACTGCAGGCTACAGTCCAGTATTACAGGCTGACACTGCAGGCTACAGTCCAGTATTACAGGCTGACACTGCAGGCTACAGTCCAGTATTGTGGGATGACACTGCAGGCTACAGTCCAGTATTACAGGCTGACACTGCAGGCTACAGTCCAGTATTACAGGCTGACACTGCAGGCTACAGTCCAGTATTACAGGCTGACACTGCAGGCTACAGTCCAGTATTACAGGCTGACACTGCAGGCTACAGTCCAGTATTACAGGCTGACACTGCAGGCTACAGTGCAGTATTACAGGCTGACACTGCAGGCTACAGTCCAGTATTACAGGCTGACACTGCAGGCTACAGTCCAGTATTGTGGGATGACACTGCAGGCTACAGTCCAGTATTACAGGCTGACACTGCAGGCTACAGTCCAGTATTACAGGCTGACACTGTAGGCTACAGTCCAGTATTACAGGCTGACACTGCAGGCTACAGTCCAGTATTACAGGCTGACACTGCAGGCTACAGTCCAGTATTACAGGCTGACACTGCAGGCTACAGTCCAGTATTTTAGTAATAACTCTGTAAGATTACTAATAATCTGAAGGTATGAATACTTTCAGAATCAATTGGAGTTCTTTCCCAGAGTTTCCAACTTTTATTTAACTTGGCAAGTCAGTTAAGAACAAATTCTTATTTACAATAAGAACCAAAATACAAAAGGCCTCCTGCAGGTAACGGGGGCTGGGATTAAAAATAACATTGAAATATAGGACAAAACACACATCACGACAAGAGAGACAACACTACATAGAGACCTCAGACAACAACATAGTTAGGCAGCAACACATGACAACACAACATGGTAGCAGCACAAAACATGGTATAAACATTATCGGGCACAGACAACAGCACAAAGGGCAAGAAGGTAGAGACAACAATACATCACGCTATACAGCCACAACTGTCAGTAAGAGTGTCCATGATTGAGTCTTTGAATGAAGAGATTGAGATAAAACTGTCCAGTTTGAGTGTTTGTTGCAGCTCGTTCCAGTCGCTAGCTGCAGCGAACTGAAAAGACGAGTGACCCAGGGATGTGTGTGTTTTGGGGACCTTTAACAGAATGTGACTGGCAGAACGGGTGTTGTATGTGGAGGATGAGGGCTGCAGTAGATATCTCAGATAGGGGGGAGTGAGGCCTAAGAGGGTTTTATAAATAAGCATCAACCAGTGGGTCTTGTGACGTGTATACAGAGATGACCAGTTTACAGAGTATAGAGTGCAGTGACGTGTCCTATAAGGAGCATTGGTGGCAAATCTGATGGCCGAATGGTTAAAGAACATCTAGCCACTCGAGAGCACCCTTACCTGCCGATCTATAAATTACATCTCTGTAATCTAGCATGGGTAGGATGGTCATCTGAATCAGGGTTAGTTTGGCAGCTGGGGTGAAAGAGGAGCGATTACAATAGAGGAAACCAAGTCTAGATTTAACTTTAGCCTGCAGCTTTGATATGTGATGAGAGAAGGACAGTGTACCATCTAGCCATACTCCCAAGTACTTGTATGAGGTGACTACCTCAAGCTCTAGGGGCCAGCTGAGTATTAGACTGTATCATCTGCATATAAATGGATGAGAGAGCTTCCTACTGCCTGAGCTATGTTGTTGATGTAAATTGAGAAGAGCATGGGGCCTAGGATCTAGCCTTGGGGTACTCCCTTGGTGTCAGGCTGTGGCTGAGACAGCAGATGTTCTGACTTTATACACTGCACTCTTTGAGAGAGGTAGTTAGCAAACCAGGCCAAAGACCCCTCAGAGACACCAATACTCCTTCGCCGGCCCACAAGAATGGAATGGTCTACCGTATCAAAAGCTTTGGCCAAGTCAATAAAAAAGCAGCACAACAAAAGCTTAGAATCAAGAAAGCCAGTCAGTTAATTATTGACAAGTTTTTCTAACACTTTTGATAAACAGGGAAAAATTTAAAAAAAGGCCTATAACAGTTAGGATCAGCTTGATCTCCCCCTTTAAATAAAGGATGAACCGTGGCTGCCTTCCAAGCAATGGGAACCTCCCCAGAGAGGAGAGACAGGTTTAAAAGGTCAGAGATAGGCTTGGTGATGATAGGGGCAGCAACCTTAAAGAAGAAAGGTTCTTAACCATCTGAACCAGATGTTTTTTTGGGGTGAAGTTTAAGGAGCTCCTTTAGCACCTCGGACTCAGTGACTGCCTGCAGGGAGAAACTTTGTAGTGGGGCAGAGGAAAAAGAGGGAGGAGCATAGGGGATAGTCGCATTAAATGGGGTGGGAGATGAGGAAATTTTGAGTGGGCAAGGAGGCATGGCTGAGTCAAACAGGAATCCTGACTTAATGAAGTCATAAAATCACAAGTGTAATACATCAAAATAAATCTTAACTTCTTGTTAATCCAGCCGCTGTGTCATATTTCAAAAAGTCTTTACGGCGAAAGCAAACCATGCGATTATCTGAGGACAGCGCACCGCACACAAACACATGAAAAAAAAAAATAATATATCAGAAATAGCGATATAAAATATGCCTTACCTTTGATGATCTTCTTCTGTTGGCACTCCAAAAGGTCCCAGTTACATCACAAATGGTCCTTTTGTTCGATAATGTCCTTCTTTATATCCATAAAAACTCAGTTTAGCTGGCGCGCTTCAGTCAATAATCCACCCAGTTTCCCTCCATCAAAATGCATACAAAATGAATCCCAAACGTTACTAATAAACTTTTCCAAACAAGTGAAACAACGTTTATAATCAAACCTTAGGTACCCTAATACGTAAATAAATAATACAATTTAAGATGGAGTATCGTTATTGTCTTAACCGGAGAAAAATACCAAAGAACGCGCTCTCTTCCACACGCTTGGAAAAACTACAGCCAAAAATCGGAGCCACCTAGAAAAACTACAATTTCTGGCAAATTTTTCCAAAAACCAGCCTGAAACTCTTTCTAAAGACTGTTGACATCTAGTGGAAGCCCTAGGAACTGCAATCTGGGAGGACTTGGCCTTATAATAAAAGTGATAGCCATTGAAAATAGGGGTAGGCAGATTTTTTTGGTTTTTGGATGGTATTTCATCGGGGTTTCGCCTGCCATATCAGTTCTGTTATACTAACAGACATAATTTTAAGTTTTAGAAACTTCAGAGTGTTTTCTATCCAAATCTACTAATTATATGCATATCCTGGCTTCTGGTACTGAGTAACAGGCAGTTTACTTTGGGCATGCTTTTCATCCAGACATGAAAATACCGCCCCCTACCCAAGAGAGGTTAAAGAGCTCAGCCATGTGCTTCTTGTCAGTAACAACATCATCAACATTAAGGGACATGGGCAGCTGTGAGGAGGAGGGTTTATTCTCCAGGTCTTTAACCGTTTTCCAGAACTTCTTGGGGTTAGACCCACAGAGAGAGAACTGCTCCTTAAAGTAACTAACTTTGGCCTTCCGGATAGCCTGAGTGCACTTATTTCTCATTTGCCTGAATTAGAGCCAGTCAGCCTGAGTATGTGTGTGCCGAGCCTTTCGCCAAATGCAATTCTTGAGGTGGACTAACTCTGCAAGATCACAGTCGAACCAGGGGCTGAACCTGTTTTTAATACTTGTTTTCTTTATGGGGGCGTGTTTGTTAACAATACCACTGAAAATATCAAAAAGAAGGTCCAAGCTTCTTCGACAGAGGGGATCAAGCTGATTCTATACCATTTTAGAGGCTTGCTCATTAAAAGTTTTTTAGCAAGCGTCTATGACAAATCTTGACAGGTCGTTTCACTGAGCAGCCATTACGAACACAGGCTGTAAAACAGTGATCACTAAGGTCATTAGAGAAAACACCAGATTGAATAACAAGACAAACACAACTGATTTATACAAACAAAATGTAATAACACTCATCGAAATATTTACAAACATAATGAGAATAATCATGAAAGATAAGACGTGAAGACCTGGAGATCCTGAACATTAAATGGTGTTATAATCAGTCTGTTGTGGTTTCTTGATGGTTCAGGCTGCATGGAGGAGAATAAAATAAGAAGATGTCAGTGTTCTTTCTGGTTGAGTTGGGTGGTTCCTCCTTCAGGTGTCTCCTGTAGTCCTGAGTTGGGTGGTTCCTCCTTCAGGTGTCTCCTCTGGTCCTGAGTTGGGTGGTTCCTCCTTCAGGTGTCTCCTCTGGTCCTGAGTTGGGTGGTTCCTCCTTCAGGTGTCTCCACTAGTCCTGAGTTGGGTGGTTCCTCCTTCAGGTGTCTCCTGTAGTCCTGAGTTGGGTGGTTCCTCCTTCAGGTGTCTCCTCTAGTCCTGAGTTGGGTGGTTCCTCCTTCAGGTGTCTCCTGTAGTCCTGAGTTGGGTGGTTCCTCCTTCAGGTGGCTCCTCTGGTCCTGAGTTGGGTGGTTCCTCCTTCAGGTGTCTCCTCTGGTCCTGAGTTGGGTGGTTCCTCCTTCAGGTGTCTCCTGTAGTCCTGAGTTGGGTGGTTCCTCCTTCAGGTGTCTCCTCTGGTCCTGAGTTGGGTGGTTCCTCCTTCAGGTGTCTCCTCTGGTCCTGAGTTGGGTGGTTCCTCCTTCAGGTGTCTCCTCTAGTCCTGAGTTGGGTGGTTCCTCCTTCAGGTGTCTCCACTAGTCCTGAGTTGGGTGGTTCCTCCTTCAGGTGTCTCCTCTAGTCCTGAGTTGGGTGGTTCCTCCTTCAGGTGTCTCCTCTAGTCCTGAGTTGGGTGGTTCCTCCTTCAGGTGTCTCCTCTGGTCCTGAGTTGGGTGGTTCCTCCTTCAGGTGTCTCCTCTAGTCCTGAGTTGGGTGGTTCCTCCTTCAGGTGTCTCCTGTAGTCCTGAGTTGGGTGGTTCCTCCTTCAGGTGTCTTCTCTGGTCCTGAGTTGGGTGGTTCCTCCTTCAGGTGTCTCCTCTAGTCCTGAGTTGGGTGGTTCCTCCTTCAGGTGTCTCCTGTAGTCCTGAGTTGGGTGGTTCCTCCTTCAGGTGTCTCCTCTAGTCCTGAGTTGGGTGGTTCCTCCTTCAGGTGTCTCCTGTAGTCCTGAGTTGGGTGGTTCCTCCTTCAGGTGTCTCCTCTGGTCCTGAGTTGGGTGGTTCCTCCTTCAGGTGTCTCCTCTGGTCCTGAGTTGGGTGGTTCCTCCTTCAGGTGTCTCCTCTAGTCCTGAGTTGGGTGGTTCCTCCTTCAGGTGTCTCCTCTAGTCCTGAGTTGGGTGGTTCCTCCTTCAGGTGTCTCCTCTGGTCCTGAGTTGGGTGGTTCCTCCTTCAGGTGTCTCCTCTAGTCCTGAGTTGGGTGGTTCCTCCTTCAGGTGTCTCCTGTAGTCCTGAGTTGGGTGGTTCCTCCTTCAGGTGTCTTCTCTGGTCCTGAGTTGGGTGGTTCCTCCTTCAGGTGTCTCCTCTAGTCCTGAGTTGGGTGGTTCCTCCTTCAGGTGTCTCCTGTAGTCCTGAGTTGGGTGGTTCCTCCTTCAGGTGTCTCCTCTAGTCCTGAGTTGGGTGGTTCCTCCTTCAGGTGTCTCCTGTAGTCCTGAGTTGGGTGGTTCCTCCTTCAGGTGTCTCCTCTGGTCCTGAGTTGGGTGGTTCCTCCTTCAGGTGTCTCCTCTGGTCCTGAGTTGGGTGGTTCCTCCTTCAGGTGTCTCCTCTAGTCCTGAGTTGGGTGGTTCCTCCTTCAGGTGTCTCCTCTAGTCCTGAGTTGGGTGGTTCCTCCTTCAGGTGTCTCCTCTAGTCCTGAGTTGGGTGGTTCCTCCTTCAGGTGTCTCCTCTGGTCCTGAGTTGGGTGGTTCCTCCTTCAGGTGTCTCCACTAGTCCTGAGTTGGGTGGTTCCTCCTTCAGGTGTCTCCTGTAGTCCTGAGTTGGGTGGTTCCTCCTTCAGGTGTCTCCTCTGGTCCTGAGTTGGGTGGTTCCTCCTTCAGGTGTCTCCTCTAGTCCTGAGTTGGGTGGTTCCTCCTTCAGGTGTTTCCTGTAGTCCTGAGTTGGGTGGTTCCTCCTTCAGGTGTCTCCTCTGGTCCTGAGTTGGGTGGTTCCTCCTTCAGGTGTCTCCTCTGGTCCTGAGTTGGTGTCCTTATGCTTGTTGCTCTTCTTTGTAGGCTCCTTGCTTGAGTTGCAAAGACTCAAGTGCTCTAATTGTCTCCTTCTTTCCTTGAAGACGGGGATCTGTAATGTACCGTTTAGGCTCTTTTAAAGCTGCTGTCTTCTTCTGACCCTGTTTAGTGGGCACTTCTGTCCCAATTTCTCTACTGGATCACAGATATATTCCCTAAAAGGTACTTTTTCCCTAAATTTACCAGTTACCAGTTCTTGCCATTTAAGGCAAAGGTCCAGGGCCTGTGGTTGGCCTGCTGAAGATGTAGATCCAGAGTCGAGAGGTCCAGCAGGATAAGAGGCTAAGAGAGTTGAGGGGGGATACAGTAGAGTCCTTTTGTAGTCCTGTGAGATTACATGGTATCACTAATAGGTGTGATTTACCCCTTTATGACCCTTTGTCTTGGAGAGCGAGAGAGAAAGAGCTTGGAGGAACTCAGTAGTCCGTAACAGTTCAGCATTAGAGATGGACAGTAAAAGGATGTCCAACATATGACATTAAATTAAAACGTTGCTACAAATTTGAGGTGAAGAAGAATGTTTCAGCCCTACCAGAGTTATTCTTATAATATAACAATATAATGCTTATCTTTATAAAAAAAAATATATATTCTGATAGGAAATTAACGAATTTAACCTCCTTCTGTACGTCTATATGTGTATAGCAGACGCAGTAGCCATCTGGCAAGAATAAAGAAATTCCTGTTGGTGTGGTAGCATGACACAGGCCTATCTCTCTGTCTCTCTCTCTCTCAGAGGCTAGGCCTTCTCTTATATATATATGTATATATAGTATTTATATGTATATATAGTATTTTAAACTATTAATACAGTGGACACCTATAACCTACAGGTCTATGCATTTAGTGCTCAATTCTCTGGCAGATGAACCGGACAATTATTGTTTTAGGAAAGTAGAAGGTGGCGAAGGGTGGAGAACGTGTAAAAACCAATAAAACAATATAAAAGTGTGGTAGAAATAGAAATACAAGGTTGTTATAATGACATGTCATATGTTATAGGCTGTTATAATGACATGTTATAGGCTGTTATAATGACATGTCATATGTAATGACATGTTATAGTCTGTTATGACATGTTATAGACTGTTATAATGACATGTTATAGTCTGTTATGACATGTTATAGTCTGTTATAATGACATGTTATAGGTTGTTATAATGACATGTTATAGGCTGTTATAATGACATGTTATAGGTTGTTATAATGACATGTTATCGACTGTTATAATGACATGTTATAGGTTGTTATAATGACATGTCATATGTTATAGGCTGTGTTAATGACGTCATATGTTATAGGCTGTTATAATGACATGTTATAGACTGTTATAATGACATGTTATAGGTTGTTATAATGACATGTTATAGACGGTTATAATGACATGTTATAGTCTGTTATGACATGTTATAGGTTGTTATAATGACATGTCATATGTTATACGCTGTTATAATGACATGTCATATGTTATAGGTTGTTATAATGACATGTTATAGACTGTTATAATGACATGTTATAGGTTGTTATAATGACATGTTATAGACTGTTATAATGACATGTTATAGGTTGTTATAATGACATGTTATAGACTGTTATAATGACATGTTATAGGTTGTTATAATGACATGTTATAGGTTGTTATAATGGCATGTTATAGACTGTTATAATGACATGTTATAGGTTGTTATAATGACATGTTATAGACGGTTATAATGACATGTTATAGTCTGTTATGACATGTTATATACGCTGTTATAATGACATGTTATAGACTGTTATAATGACATGTTATAGGCTGTTATAATGACATGTTATAGGCTGTTATAATGACATGTTATAGGCTGTTATAATGACATGTTATAGTCTGTTATAATGACATGTTATAGGCTGTTATAATGACATGTTATAGGCTGTTATAATGACATGTTATAGGCTGTTATAATGACATGTTATAGGTTGTAATGACATGTTATAGACGGTTATAATGACATGTTATAGACGGTTATAATGACATGTTATAGACTGTTATAATGACATGTTATAGTCTGTTATGACATGTTATAGGTTGTTATAATGACATGTCATATGTAATGACATGTTATAGTCTGTTATGACATGTTATAGACTGTTATAATGACATGTTATAGTCTGTTATGACATGTTATATACGCTGTTATAATGACATGTTATAGGCTGTAATGACATGTTATAGACGGTTATAATGACATGTTATAGGTTGTAATGACATGTTATAGTCTGTTATGACATGTTATAGGTTGTTATAATGACATGTTATAGGCTGTTATAATGACATGTTATAGTCTGTTATGACAGGTTATAGGCTGTTATAATGACATGTTATAGGCTGTTATAATGGCATGTTATAGACTGTTATAATGACATGTTATAGGCTGTTATAATGACATGTTATAGTCTGTTATGACATGTTATAGGCTGACATGTCATATGTTATAGGCTGTTATAATGACATGTCATATGTAATGACATGTTATAGTCTGTTATGACATGTTATAGACTGTTATAATGACATGTTATAGACGGTTATAATGACATGATATAGGCTGTTATAATGACATGTTATATGTTATAGGCTGTTATAATGACATGTTATATGTTATAGGCTGTTATAATGACATGGCATATGTTATAGGCTGTTATAATGACATGTTATATGTTATAGACTGTTATAATGACATGTCATATGTAATAGGCTGTTTTAATGACATGTAAATGTGTTTCATTTGGCCATTTCCCCTGGTTTAATGAAGGTGCTGACTGTATGGGTGGTCGCCCTAAAGGCTTAGGCATATGGATGGCCGTTTTTTTAAATCTTCCCAGTCACTTGTCCGGACGCCAAATGTTCCTAACGCTAACCCTGATATATAATATACACTGAATGTACAAAACATTATGAACATAGACTGACCAGGTGAATCCAGGTGAAAGCTATGATTCCTTATTGATGTCACTTGTTAAATCCACTTCAATCAGTGTAGATGAAAGGGGAGGAGACAGGTTAAAGAAGGATTTTTAAGCCTTGAGACAATTGAGACATGGATTGTGTCTGTGTGCCATTCAGAGGGTGAATGGGTATGACAATAGATCGAAGTGCCTTTGAACAGGGTAAGGTAGTTCTTAATGTTTTGTACACTGAGTGTATATATTTTACCCACCACCTGGATCCGGTCCAATGTAGAAACATTTGATAAATTTGTAACTCCACTTATGGTAAAATGGCTCTTGAATGTTTTGGTAGCTACTGGAGAGCTCTTCTTTGTCTACACCCATTCAACATTGTTCACACCCTCTTAATCCTTAGTCCCACCCATCTCTTTAAGGATTCACAAGTGAAGCCATTTGCTAAATAGAGGGAGTAAGGCAGTGTAGTAAACAACCAAAGATTTCAAGACTTAAAAGTGGTGAAAGTAGTAGAATAAAGTAGTAGTAAAAACACACTTTCTCTCGTCCTTGGCCTATATCCTAATCTGACTTTGGTTCAGGTCATGTTGTTCTTCACATTACCGTCTCTGGTAAACACACACTACATCAAATACAATCTATGTTTATTTGACACATGCACAGGATACAGAAGGTGTAAACAGTCTTTTGTTTAGACAACGAAATATAATCCCAACTCTAATGCCACATTCAAAACAACCGGGAACAAAATATATATATATTTTTTAATCAACTCTGACTGGGAAACATCGGTTTGAACCGTCATCCACAGAGGGTTCTACATGGAACCCAAAAGAGTTCTACCTGGAACCTTAAAGGGGTTCTACCTGGAACCAAAAAGGGGTTCTACCTGGAACCAAAAAGGGGTTCTACCTGGAACCAAAAAGGGGTTCTACCTGGAACCAAAAAGGGGTTCTACCTGGAACCAAAAAGGGGTTCTACCTGGAACCAAAAAGGGGTCTACCTGGAACCAAAAAGGGTTCTACCTGGAACCTTAACGGGTTCTACCTGGAACCTTAACGGGGTTCTACCTGGAACCAAAACGGGTTCTACCTGGAACCTTAAAGGGGTTCTACCTGGAACCAAAAGGGGGTTCTACCTGGAACCAAAAAGGGTTCTACCTGGAACCAAAAAGGGTTCTACCTGGAACCAAAAAGGGTTCTACCTGGAACCAAAACGGGTTCTACCTGGAACTTAAAAGGGTTCTACCTGGAACCAAAAAGGGGTTCTACATGGAACCAAAAAGGGTTCTCTTATGGGGACAGCGGAAGAACCCTTTTTGAACCCTTTTTTGTAAGAGTGTACTTTGAAAAACAGTGCTGTTTGCTCAGAACCGCTCAAAAGTTGTTGAGAAAAAAGTGTTTACCTTCTACAGACAGATTAGTATTTACTTTTCAGGAGTGCTTTCCAAATGGTACGCCTACATTTTTATCGCAATTGTGTTCTGAAATTTGTGAAAGGGAAACCAACCATAGAAATCCAATCCAAAGATGGCAGTTCCCATTGACGTCAGGACTGGCAGCCACTGCTAGTGTACCGATGAGTTTAGCTGCCAGGGTAAAAGGCTTCAAATCATTCTATGATGAGAGATGAGTAAAAAATACCGTGTGGAACCTGTTGCAGGAACTCAGGTGTGGAGCTATAGTGGAACCTGTAGCAGGAACTCAGGTGTGGAGCTATAGCAGGAACTCAGGTGTGGAGCTATAGTGGAACCTGTAGCAGGAACCCAGGTTTGGAGCTATAGTGGAACCTGTAGCAGGAACTCAGGTGTGGAGCTATAGCAGGAAGCCAGGTGTGGAGCTATAGTGGAACCCAGGTGTGGAGCTATAGTGGAACCTGTAGCAGGAACCCAGGTGTGGAGCTATAGCAGGAACCCAGGTGTGGAGCTATAGTGCAACCCAGGTGTGGAGCTATAGTGGAACCCAGGTGTGGAGCTATAGTGGAACCCAGGTGTGGAGCTATAGCAGGAACCCAGGTGTGGAGCTATAGTGGAACCCAGGTGAGGAGCTATAGCAGGAACTCAGCTGTGGAGCTATAGTGGAACCTGTAGCAGGAACTCAGGTGTGGAGCTATAGCAGGAACTCAGGTGTGGAGCTATAGTGGAACCTGTAGCAGGAACCCAGGTGTGGAGCTATAGTGGAACCTGTAGCAGGAACTCAGGTGTGGAGCTATAGCAGGAACTCAGGTGTGGAGCTATAGTGGAACCTGTAGCAGGAACCCAGGTGTGGAGCTATAGTGGAACCTGTAGCAGGAACTCAGGTGTGGAGCTATAGCAGGAAGCCAGGTGTGGAGCTATAGTGGAACCCAGGTGTGGAGCTATAGTGGAACCTGTAGCAGGAACCCAGGTGTGGAGCTATAGCAGGAACCCAGGTGTGGAGCTATAGTGCAACCCAGGTGTGGAGCTATAGTGGAACCCAGGTGTGGAGCTATAGTGGAACCCAGGTGTGGAGCTATAGTGGAACCTGTAGCAGGAACCCAGGTGTGGAGCTATAGCAGGAACCCAGGTGTGGAGCTATAGTGCAACCCAGGTGTGGAGCTATAGTGGAACCCAGGTGTGGAGCTATAGTGGAACCCAGGTGTGGAGCTATAGCAGGAACCCAGGTGTGGAGCTATAGTGGAACCCAGGTGTGGAGCTATAGTGGAACCCAGGTGTGGAGCTATAGTGGAACCCAGGTGTGGAGCTATAGCAGGAACCCAGGTGTGGAGCTATAGTGGAACCCAGGTGTGGAGCTATAGTGGAACCCAGGTGTGGAGCTATAGTGGAACCTGTAGCAGGAACTCAGGTGTGGAGCTATAGTGCAACCCAGGTGTGGAGCTATAGTGGAACCTGTAGCAGGAACCCAGATGAGAGATGAGTAAAGATACCGTGTGGAACTATAGCGGACCTCTGTGCGGTACAGGTTGTCATAGAAACAACTAGAGCAGCGCAAAACAGACAGGCATGGTGTTTACCTCTCATGACTCTGGGCTTCTGGGAAATATTCGAAAGTCTTCCCAGGTCCCATAATTCATCCGTTCCCTGAGATGGGACGAGATAGGAACCCCCTTCATTTAGTTTTAGAGCCGTTAAAATATTTACATATTTTACCAAGTTCGCTAAGTATACACAGTCGGGACTATTTGCTGGTTAACTCACAGGGTGTATGTGAGGCTGAGGTGGCCCTGATAGACGGTTTTAAAATACTTTGATAAAGCTGAATTTTTTGTTTCAGATGAAACCTTTCAAGTGGCAATGTGTACATTTCTGGGCGACCCAATCCAATACACATGGAAATGTGAGTTATAGATCTGTCATTCTAAATGAAAGCCAGTCTAAGAAGCGGTAGATCTGTTCTATGTGCTCTATTTCTATGCTTCCCGTTCTTTTACTTTTGTACACCAGACTCAAACAACTGAAAATACAATGATTGAGGTTATGGATAATATATTTCACTGGTTTAGACGGTATAATGATTCTCAGTGGTTTAGATGGTATAATGATTCTCAGTGGTTTAGATGGTATAATGATTCTCAGTGGTTTAGATGGTACAGTGAATCTCAGTGGTTTAGATGGTTCAGTGATTCTCAGTGGTTTAGATGGTATAATGATTCTCAGTGGTTTAGACGGTATAATGATTCTCAGTGGTTTAGATGGTACAATGATTCTCAGTGGTTTAGACGGTACAATGATTCTCAGTGGTTTAGATGGTATAATGATTCTCAGTGGTTTAGATGGTACAGTGATTCTCAGTGGTTTAGATGGTATAATGATTCTCAGTGGTTTAGATGGTACAATGATTCTCAGTGGTGTAGATGGTACAATGATTCTCAGTGGTTTAGATGGTACAGTGATTCTCAGTGGTTTAGATGGTACAATGATTCTCAGTGGTTTAGATGGTAGTGATTCTCAGTGGTTTAGACGGTGTAATGATTCTCAGTGGTTTAGATGGTACAATGATTCTCAGTTGTTTAGATGGTATAATGATTCTCAGTGGTTTAGATGGTACAGTGATTCTCAGTGGTGTAGATGGTATAATGATTCTCAGTGGTTTAGATGGTTTAATGATTCTCAGTGGTGTAGATGGTATAATGATTCTCAGTGGTTTAGATGGTATAATGATTCTCAGTGGTTTAGATGGTATAATGATTCTCAGTGGTTTAGATGGTAGTGATTCTCAGTGGTTTAGATGGTATAATGATTCTCAGTGGTTTAGATCGTATAATGTTTCTCAGTGGTGTAGATGGTATAATGATGCTCAGTGGTGTAGATGGTATAATGATGCTCAGTGGTGTAGATGGTATAAAGATTCTCAGTGGTTTAGATGGTTTAATGATTCTCAGTGGTGTAGATGGTATAATGATTCTCAGTGGTTTAGATCGTATAATGTTTCTCAGTGGTGTAGACGGTATAATGATTCTCAGTGGTGTAGATGGTACAGTGATTCTCTGTGGTTTAGATGGTATAATGATTCTCAGTGGTTTAGATGGTACAGTGATTCTCTGTGGTTTAGATGGTATAATGATTCTCAGTGGTTTAGATGGTAGTGATTCTCAGTGGTTTAGACGGTGTAATGATTCTCAGTGGTTTCGATGGTACAATGATTCTCAGTGGTTTAGATGGTATAATGATTCTCAGTGGTTTAGATGGTACAATGATTGTCAGTAGTGTAGATGGTATAATGATTCTCAGTGGTTTAGATGGTACAGTGATTCTCAGTGGTTTAGATTGTATAATGATTCTCAGTGGTTTAGATGGTAGTGATTCTCAGTGGTTTAGATGGTATAATGATTCTCAGTGGTTTAGATGGTATAATGATTCTCAGTGGTTTAGATGGTATAATGATTCTCAGTGGTTTAGATGGTACAATGATTCTCAATGGTTTAGATGGTAGTGATTCTCAGTGGTTTAGATGGTATAATGATTCTCAGTGGTTTAGATGGTACAGTGATTCTCAGTGGTTTAGATGGTATAATGATTCTCAGTGGTTTAGACGGTGTAATGATTCTCAGTGGTTTAGATGGTACAGTGATTCTCAGTGGTTTAGATGGTATAATGATTCTCAGTGGTTTAGATGGTACAATGATTCTCAGTGGTGTAGACGGTGTAATGATTGTCAGTGGTTTAGATGGTACAATGATTCTCAGTGGTTTAGATGGTAGTGATTCTCAGTGGTTTAGACGGTGTAATGATTGTCAGTGGTTTAGATGGTACAATGATTCTCAGTGGTTTAGATGGTATAATGATTCTCAGTGGTTTAGATGGTACAGTGATTCTCAGTGGTGTAGATGGTATAATGATTCTCAGTGGTTTAGATGGTACAGTGATTCTCTGTGGTTTAGATGGTAGTGATTCTCAGTGGTTTAGATGGTATAATGATTCTCAGTGGTTTAGATGGTATAATGATTCTCAGTGGTTTAGATGGTAGTGATTCTCAGTGGTTTAGATGGTATAATGATTCTCAGTGGTTTAGATCGTATAATGTTTCTCAGTGGTGTAGATGGTATAATGATGCTCAGTGGTGTAGATGGTATAAAGATTCTCAGTGGTTTAGATGGTTTAATGATTCTCAGTGGTGTAGATGGTATAATGATTCTCAGTGGTTTAGATCGTATAATGTTTCTCAGTGGTGTAGACGGTATAATGATTCTCAGTGGTGTAGATGGTACAGTGATTCTCTGTGGTTTAGATGGTATAATGATTCTCAGTGGTTTAGATGGTACAGTGATTCTCTGTGGTTTAGATGGTATAATGATTCTCAGTGGTTTAGATGGTAGTGATTCTCAGTGGTTTAGACGGTGTAATGATTCTCAGTGGTTTCGATGGTACAATGATTCTCAGTGGTTTAGATGGTATAATGATTCTCAGTGGTTTAGATGGTACAATGATTGTCAGTAGTGTAGATGGTATAATGATTCTCAGTGGTTTAGATGGTATAATGATTCTCAGTGGTTTAGATGGTACAATGATTCTCAATGGTTTAGATGGTAGTGATCCTCAGTGGTTTAGATGGTATAATGATTCTCAGTGGTTTAGATGGTACAGTGATTCTCAGTGGTTTAGATGGTATAATGATTCTCAGTGGTTTAGACGGTGTAATGATTCTCAGTGGTTTAGATGGTACAGTGATTCTCAGTGGTTTAGATGGTATAATGATTCTCAGTGGTTTAGATGGTACAATGATTCTCAGTGGTGTAGACGGTGTAATGATTGTCAGTGGTTTAGATGGTACAATGATTCTCAGTGGTTTAGATGGTAGTGATTCTCAGTGGTTTAGACGGTGTAATGATTGTCAGTGGTTTAGATGGTACAATGATTCTCAGTGGTTTAGATGGTATAATGATTCTCAGTGGTTTAGATGGTACAGTGATTCTCAGTGGTGTAGATGGTATAATGATTCTCAGTGGTTTAGATGGTAGTGATTCTCTGTGGTTTAGATGGTATAATGATTCTCAGTGGTTTAGATGGTATAATGATTCTCAGTGGTTTAGATGGTACAGTGATTCTCAGTGGTTTAGATGGTACAATGATTCTCAGTGGTTAGATGTTAGTGATTCTCAGTGGTTTAGATGGTATAATGATTCTCAGTGGTTTAGATGGTACAGTGATTCCCAGTGGTTTAGATGGTATAATGATTCCCAGTGGTTTAGATGGTATAATGATTCTCAGTGGTGTAGATGGTATAATGATTCTCAGTGGTTTAGATGGTATAATGATTCTCAGTGGTTTAGATGGTATAATGATTCTCAGTGGTTTAGATGGTACAATGATTCTCAGTGGTTTAGATGGTACAATGATTCTCAGTGGTTTAGATGGTATAATGATTCTCAGTGGTTTAGATGGTATAATGATTCTCAGTGGTTTAGATGGTTCAGTGATTCTTAGTGGTTTAGATGGTATAATGATTCTCAGTGGTTTAGATGGTAGTGATTCTCAGTGGTTTAGACGGTGTAATGATTCTCAGTGGTTTAGATGGTACAATGATTCTCAGTGGTTTAGATGGTATAATGATTCTCAGTGGTGTAGATGGTTCAGTGGTTCTCAGTGGTTTAGATGGTATAATGATTCTCAGTGGTTTAGATGGTATAATGATTCTCAGTGGTTTAGATGGTAGTGATTCTCAGTGGTTTAGATGGTAGTGATTCTCAGTGGTGTAGATGGTACAATGATTCTCAGTGGTTTAGATGGTACAGTGATTCTCAGTGGTTTAGATGGTACAATGATTCTCAGTGGTTTAGATGGTACAATGATTCTCAGTGGTTTAGATGGTATAATGATTCTCAGTGGTGTAGATGGTTCAGTGGTTCTCAGTGGTTTAGATGGTATAATGATTCTCAGTGGTTTAGATTGTATAATGATTCTCAGTGGTTTAGATGGTAGTGATTCTCAGTGGTTTAGATGGTAGTGATTCTCAGTGGTGTAGATGGTATAATGATTCTCAGTGGTTTAGATCGTATAATGTTTCTCAGTGGTGTAGATGGTATAATGATGCTCAGTGGTGTAGATGGTATACTGATTCTCAGTGGTGTAGATGGTATAATGATTCTCAGTGGTTTAGATGGTATAATGATTCTCAGTGGTTTAGATGGTACAATGATTCTCAGTGGTTTAGATGGTACAGTGATTCTCAGTGGTGTAGATGTCAACCACAACCTGCCGACTAATTGACGGAACTGTTTCAGAACGCCACCTCACAATGCTGTTCTGCTGATCAAAGACATTGATCTGCTGATCAAACACATTGATCTGCTGATCAAACGCATTGATCTGCTGGTCAAACACATTGATCTGCTGGTCAAACACATTGATCTGCTGATCAAATGCATAGATCTGCTGATCAAACACATTGATCTGCTGATCAAACACATTGATCTGCTGCCTGCACTGAGTTATAGATCTGGACCACTATATAGATTCCATTCATGTGCTGCCTGCAGTCCAAGTGTTCATCCCAAATGGCACCCTATTCCCTATGGGCCCTGGCCAATAGTACTGCACTATATAGGGAATAGGCTACCATCTTCTATCTTATGATGTCAGGTTATACTACGCTCAGCCAAACAGCAGAGAGCTGGGCCAAGAGGGCAGACTATTCAGATACCCCAGAGGTTGGGCGAACACATACACACACACACACACACACACACACACACACACACACACACACACACACACACACACACACACACACACACACACACACACACACACACACACACACACACACACACACACACACACACACAGAGACAGACACAGACAGACACTGAAACACACCCACCCTGACAGAGTGGTGTTGTCAGGCTGTTGTGTTCTCTTGTTCTGTCCTGTTGTGTTCTATTGTTCTGTCCTGTTGTGTTCTCTTGTTCTGTCCTGTTGTGTTCTATAGTTCTTTCCTGTTGTGTTCCATTGTTCTGTCCAGTTGTGTTCTATTGTTCTTTCCTGTTGTGTTCTATTGTTCTGCCAGTTGTGTTCTATTGTTCTGTCCAGTTGTGTTCTATTGTTCTGTCCTGTTGTGTTCTATTGTTCAGTCCTGTTGTGTTCTATTGTTATGTCCAGTTGTGTTCTATTGTTCTGTCCTGTTGTGTTCTATTGTTCTGTCCTGTTGTGTTCTATTGTTCTGTCCAGTTGTGTTCTATTGTTCTGTCCTGTTGTGCTCTATTGTTCTGTCCTGTTGTGTTCAATTGTTCTGTCCTGTTGTGTTCTATTGTTCTGTACTGTTGTGTTCTGTTGTTCTGTCCTGTTGTTCTGTTCTGTTGTGTTCTATTGTTCTGTCCAGTTGTGTTCTATTGTTCTGTCCTGTTGTGTTCTATTGTTCTGTCCTGTTGTGTTCTATTGTTCTGTCCAGTTGTGTTCTGTTGTTCTGTCCTGTTGTGTTCTGTCCTGTTGTGTTCTATTGTTCTGTCCAGTTGTGTTCTATTGTTCTGTCCTGTTGTGTTCTATTGTTCTGTCCTGTTGTGTTCTGTTGTTCTGTCTTGTTGTGTTCTGTTGTTCTGTCCTGTTGTGTTCTATTGTTCTGTAATGTTGTGTTCTATTGTTCTGTCCAGTTGTGTTCTATTGTTCTGTCCTGTTGTGTTCTATTGTTCTGTCCTGTTGTTCTGTCCTGTTGTGTTCTATTGTTCTGTCCTGTTGTGTTCTATTGTTCTGTCCTGTTGTGTTCTGTCCTGTTGTGTTCTCTTGTTCTGTCCTGTTGTGTTCTATTGTTCTGTCCTGTTGTGTTCTATTGTTCTGTCCAGTTGTGTTCTGTTGTTCTGTCCTGTTGTGTTCTGTCCTGTTGTGTTCTATTGTTCTGTCCTGTTATGTCCTGTTGTGTTCTGTTGTTCTGTCCTGTTGTGTTCTATTGTTCTGTAATGTTGTGTTCTATTGTTCTGTCCTGTTGTGTTCTATTGTTCTGTCCTGTTGTGTTCTATTGTTCTGTCCTGTTGTGTTCTGTCCTGTTGTTCTGTCCTGTTGTGTTCTATTGTTCTGTCCTGTTGTGTTCTATTGTTCTGTCCTGTTGTGTTCGATTGTTCTGTCCTTTTGTGTTCTATTATTCTGTCCTGTTGTGTTCTATTCTTCTGTCCTGTTGTGTTCTATTGTTCTGTCCTGTTGTGTTCTCTTGTTCTGTCCTGTTGTTCTGTCCTGTTGTGTTCTATTCTGTCCTGTTGTGTTCAATTGTTCTGCCAGTTGTGTTCTATTGTTCTGTCCAGTTGTGTTCTATTGTTCTGTCCTGTTGTGTTCTATTGTTCAGTCCTGTTGTGTTCTATTGTTATGTCCAGTTGTGTTCTATTGTTCTGTCCTGTTGTGTTCTATTGTTCTGTCCTGTTGTGTTCTATTGTTCTGTCCAGTTGTGTTCTATTGTTCTGTCCTGTTGTGCTCTATTGTTCTGTCCTGTTGTGTTCAATTGTTCTGTCCTGTTGCGTTCTATTGTTCTGTCCTGTTGCGTTCTATTGTTCTGTCCTGTTGCGTTCTATTGTTCAGTCCTGTTGTGTTCTATTGTTATGTCCAGTTGTGTTCTATTGTTCTGTCCTGTTGTGCTCTATTGTTCTGTCCTGTTGTGCTCTATTGTTCTGTCCTGTTGTGTTCTATTGTTCTGTCCTGTTGTGTTATATTGTTCTGTCCTGTTGTGTTCTATTGTTCTGTCCTGTTGTGTTCTATTGTTCTGTACTGTTGTGTTCTGTTGTTCTGTCCTGTTGTTCTGTTCTGTTGTGTTCTATTGTTCTGTCCAGTTGTGTTCTATTGTTCTGTCCTGTTGTGTTCTATTGTTCTGTCCTGTTGTGTTCTATTGTTCTGTCCAGTTGTGTTCTGTTGTTCTGTCCTGTTGTGTTCTGTCCTGTTGTGTTCTATTGTTCTGTCCAGTTGTGTTCTATTGTTCTGTCCTGTTGTGTTCTATTGTTCTGTCCTGTTGTGTTCTGTTGTTCTGTCTTGTTGTGTTCTGTTGTTCTGTCCTGTTGTGTTCTATTGTTCTGTAATGTTGTGTTCTATTGTTCTGTCCAGTTGTGTTCTATTGTTCTGTCCTGTTGTGTTCTATTGTTCTGTCCTGTTGTTCTGTCCTGTTGTGTTCTATTGTTCTGTCCTGTTGTGTTCTATTGTTCTGTCCTGTTGTGTTCTGTCCTGTTGTGTTCTCTTGTTCTGTCCTGTTGTGTTCTATTGTTCTGTCCTGTTGTGTTCTATTGTTCTGTCCAGTTGTGTTCTGTTGTTCTGTCCTGTTGTGTTCTGTCCTGTTGTGTTATATTGTTCTGTCCAGTTGTGTTCTATTGTTCTGTCCTGTTATGTCCTGTTGTGTTCTGTTGTTCTGTCCTGTTGTGTTCTATTGTTCTGTAATGTTGTGTTCTATTGTTCTGTCCTGTTGTGTTCTATTGTTCTGTCCTGTTGTGTTCTATTGTTCTGTCCTGTTGTGTTCTGTCCTGTTGTTCTGTCCTGTTGTGTTCTATTGTTCTGTCCTGTTGTGTTCTATTGTTCTGTCCTGTTGTGTTCGATTGTTCTGTCCTTTTGTGTTCTATTCTTCTGTCCTGTTGTGTTCTATTGTTCTGTCCTGTTGTGTTCTGTTGTTCTGTCCTGTTGTGTTCTGTTCTTCTGTCCTGTTGTGTTCTATTGTTCTGTCCTGTTGTGTTCGATTGTTCTGTCACGGTTGTGTTCTATTGTTCTGTCCTGTTGTGTTCTATTGTTCTGTCCTGTTGTGTTCTCTTGTTCTGTCCTGTTGTTCTGTCCTGTTGTGTTCTATTCTGTCCTGTTGTGTTCAATTGTTCTGTCCTGTTGTGTTCTATTGTTCTGTCCTGTTGTGTTCGATTGTTCTGTCCTTGTCATGGTTGTAGTTCCACATATTTATTTATTCCGTGAAACGTTGCGATACACAAATAACTTGAATAACAAAAAAACAACAAACCGTGACGTAGAGAGAAATAAACACTACTCAAAAGATAACAACCCACAAATGCAAGTGGGGAAAAAACCCTACTTAAATATGATCTCCAATTAGAGACAACGAGGACCGGCTGCCTCTAATTGGAGATCAAAATAAAATAAAAACATAGAAATAGAAACCTAGAATAACCACATAGAAATAGATAACATAGAAAATCACCCAAAAACACCCCCTGTCACGCCCTGACCTACTCTACTATAGAAAATGACATCTTACAAGGGTCAGGACTTGACAGTACCCCCCCCCCCAAAGGTGCAGACTCCGAATGCAAAAAACAACAACAAAAGCAACCACAAAACACAAAGGGAGGGTGACAAAAGTCTATGGTGGCTCTAGTGCAAAACCCAGAACCTTCCTCTTCCTCTAATCCTCCAGCAGCGGAGGTGGCTCCGGTTCAGGGCGTAACCCCTGTTCCGCCCGCAGATCCCTCCGCTTCTGTAACACCGGACCGTGGATCGTCATCTGAGGAATCGGACTGTAGATCATCACCGGAAGCTCTGTGCTGCAGACCGCCACTGGAGGTTCTGGGCTGCAGACTGTCGCTGGAGGCTCCAGACTGGGGAGCGTCGCTGGAGGCTCCGGACTGGGGAGCGTCGCTGGAGGCTCCGGACTGGGGAGCGTCGCTGGAGGCTCCGGACTGGGGAGCGTCGCTGGAGGTTCCGGACTGTAGGCCGTCTCAGTAGGTTCTGGACTGGGAACTGCCGCCGGAAGCTCTGGACTGGGAACTGTCGCCAGAAGCTCTGGACTGGGAACTGTCGCCGGAAGCTCTGGACTGGGAACTGTCGCCGGAAGCTCTGGACTGGGAACTGTCGCCGGAAGCTCTGGACTGGGAATGCGCACTGGAAGCCTGATGCGTGGGACTGGCCTAGGTGGCGCCAGACTGGTAACACACACCTCAGGACGAGTGCAGGGAGCAGGAACAGGACGTACTGGGCTATGGAGGTGAACTGGAGACCAGGAATGCTGAGCAGGCATACTCCTTCCTGGCTGAATGCCAATCTTAGCCCAACAACGGTGAGGAGCTTGCACCGAGCGCACCGGGCTGTGAGTGCATATGGGCGATACAGTGCGCATCACCGCATAACACGGTGCTCGTTCAGTCACTCGCTCCTCAGCACGCCCGCTCCGCAACGCTCTCAACGCCAGCACCTCTCTCCGGAATCTTGCGTTGAGCTCCACGCTCGACTCCCTGACTGGCTCCAGTTCACTACTCGGCTCTCCACGGTAAGCACGGGAAGTTGGCTCAGGTCTCCACCCTGACTCTGCCAAACTCCCCGTGTGCGGGGGGGCTGCCTCTCACTCTTGCCTCTTGGTGGATATAGCGCCTCGTAGTATCGCCGCTCCACTTTTGCTGCCTCAATCTCCTCCCTCGGGCGGCAATACTCCCCAGCCTGCCTCCAGGGTCCTTTCCCGTCCAAAATCTCCTCCCAAGTCCATTCCTCCAGCTGATCCCTACCACGCTGCTTGGTCCTTTTGTGGTGGGTTGTTCTGTCGCGGTTGTCTAAAGGATCGGACCAACGCGCAGCATGGTTGTTGTTCCACATATTTATTTATACCGTGAAACGTTGCGATACACAAACAACTTGAATAACAAAAACAACAAACCGTGACGCAGAGAGAAATAAACACTACTCAAAAGATAACAACCCACAAACACAAGTGGAAAAATAAACTACTTAAATATGATCTCCAATTAGAGACAATGAGGACTGGCTGCCTCTAATTGGAGATCATCCCAAAAACCCCAACATAGAAATAGAAACCTAGAATAACCACATAGAAATAGATAACATAGAAAAACACCCAAAAACACCCCCTGTCACGCCCTGACCTACTCTACTATAGAAAATGACATCTTACAAGGGTCAGGACGTGACAGTCCTGTTGCGTTCTATTGTTCTGTCCAGTTGTGTTCTATTGTTCTGTTGTGTTCTATTGTTCTGTCCACATTTACATTTTAGTCATTTAGCAGACGCTCTTATCCAGAGCGACTTACAGTAGTGAATGCATTCATTTCATACATTTTTTTCTCCGTACTGGTCCCCCGTGGGAATCGAACCCACAACCCTGGCGTTGCAAACACCATGCTCTACCAACTGAGCCACACGGGACCACCGTGTTCTATTGTTCTGTCCTGTTGTGTTCTATTGTTCTGTCCTGTTGTGTTCTATTGTTCTGTCCTGTTGGAGTAGCGCACTTGCCAGAGTCTTCAGGGTGTCAATAACCAGTGCCGATTTTAGCATGTACATTTTGGTGGGGCAAAAAAAGTGGGATGCATGCCAACACAGCCACTACACATAAAAACATAGCTGATATGGCTGACTTGCTTAAACAAATGTGGTTTCTACTGACAATTGAGATGTACCAACTATGGCATAAGGGAACGACTAGCGGATAAGAGGCAATCCGTAACTTCAATTAAGACATTAATGAGCGAGCGACGACGGACGTAGTAAATATAACTATTTGTTCAGCACTTCTGAAATATACAGCGACAGAATTCAGAACATGGGCCGTTCTTACAGTGTTTTCCCTGTACACCAAGTCAGACTGTTGTGGAGTTGTAGACTAGACCAGGGAGGATCATTGTATTGTTGTAGACTAGTCTAGGGAGGATCATTGTATTGTTGTAGACTAGTCTAGGGAGGATCATTGTATTGTTGTAGACTAGTCTAGGGAGGATCATTGTATTGTAGACTAGTCTAGGGAGGATCATTGTATTGTTGTAGACTAGTCTAGGGAGGATCATTGTATTGTTGTAGACTAGTCTAGGGAGGATCATTGTATTGTATTGTTGTAGACTAGTCTAGGGAGGATCATTGTATTGTAGACTAGTCTAGAGAGGATCATTGTATTGTTGTAGACTAGTCTAGGGAGGATCATTGTATTGTTGTAGACTAGTCTAGGGAGGATCATTGTGTTGTTGTAGACTAGTCTAGGGAGGATCATTGTGTTGTTGTAGACTAGTCTAGGGAATAGTCTATTTCCTATATAGTGCACTACTTTAGACCAGAGACCTATGGGCCGTAGCACCCTATTCCCTATATAGTGCACTACTTTTGACTAGAGACCTATGGTAATCCCTATGGGCCGTAGTGCAGTATAAAGGTAATAGGGGACCATTTGGGACTCAGACTCCCTGGGACTCCCTGGTCTGTCATAACCAGCACCTGCCTCACAGAGCCTGGAACACTTTCCATAGGTTCAGTTCAGCTGATTGTGGACCTTTATTTACTCCACCTTTATTTAACCAGGTAGGCCAGTTGAGAACAAGTCCTTTATTTAACCAGGTAGGCCAGTTGAGAACAAGTTGCTGTGGGGGGTGCAGGGCTGTTGACCAGGGTAGGGGTAGCCAGGTGGAAAGCATGGCCAGCCGTAGAGAAATGCTTATTGAAATTCTCAATTATAGTGGATTTAATTGGTGGTAACAGTGTTTCCTATCCTCAGTGCAGTGGGCAGCTGGGAGGAGGTGCTCTTATTCTCCATGGACTTTACCATGTCCCAGAACTTTGTGGAGTTAGTACTACAGGATGCAAATTTCTGCTTGAAAAAGCTAGCCTTTGCTTTCCTAACTGCCTGTGTATATTGGTTTCTGACTTCCCTGAAGAGTTGCATATCACGGGGGCTATTTGATGCTAATGCAGAACGCCACAGGATGTTTTTTGTGCTGGTCAAGGGCAGTCACGTCTGGAGTGAACCAAGGGCGATATCTGTTCCTGGTTCTACATTATTTGAACAGGGCATGCTTATTTCAGATGGTGAGGAAAGCACTTTTAAAGAATAACCAGGCATCCTCGTCTGATGGAATGAGGTCAATAGCCTTCCAGGATACCAGGGCCAGGTCGATTAGAAAGGTCTGCTCGCAGAAGTGTTTCAGGGAGCGTTTGACAGTGATGAGGGGTGGTCGTTTGACCGCTGACCCATTACGGATGCAGGCAATGAGGCAGTGATCGCTGAGATCTTGGTTGAAGACAGCAGAGGTGTATTTAAAGGGCAAGTTGGTCAGGATGATATCTATGAGGGTGCCCGTGTTTACAGATTCAGGGTTGTACCTGGTAAGTTCCATGATAATTTGTGTGAGATTGAGGGCATCTAGCTTAGATTGTAGGATGGCCGGGATGTTATTCATATCCCAGTTTAGGTCACCTAACAGAACGAACTCTGAAGATAGATGGAGGGCAATCAATTCACATATGGGGTCCAGGGCACAGCTGGGGGCAGAGGGAGGTCTATAGCTAGCGACAACCGTGAGACTTGTTTCTGGAGATGTGGATTTGTAGAAGTAGAAGCTTGAATTGTTTGGGCACAGACCTGGATAGTAAGACAGCACTCTGCTAACTCCGTCCCCTTTGGCAGTTCTATCTTGTCGGAAAGTTTTATAGTTAGGGATGGACATTTCTGGATTTTTGGTGGCCTTCCTAAGCCAGGATTCAGACACGGCTAGGACATCCAGGTTGGCAGAGTGTGCTAAGGCAGTGAATAAAACAAACTTAGGGAGGAGGCTTCTGATGTTAACATGCATGAAACCAAGGCTTATACGGTTACAGAAGTCATCAAAAGAGAGCGCCTGGGGAATAGGAGTGGAGCTAGGCGCTGCAGGACCTGGATTAACCTCTACATCACCAGAGGGACAGAGGAGGAGTAGGATAAGGGTACGGCTAAAAGCTATAAGAACCTGGGGAATGGGAGTGGTGCAGGGGGCTGCAGGGCCTGGGTTAACCTCTACATCACCAGAGGAACAGAGGAGGAGTAGGATAAGGGTACGGCTAAAGGCTATAAGAACCTGGGGAATGGGAGTGGTGCTGGTGGCTGCAGGGCCTGGGTTAACCTCTACATCACCAGAGGAGGAGTAGGATAAGGGTACGGCTAAAGGCTATAAGGACTGGTCGTCTAGTGCGTTCTGAACAGAGAGTAAAAGGAGCAGGTTTCTGGGTGTGGAAGAATAGATTCAAGGCATAATGAACAGACAAGGGTATGGTGGGATGTGAATACAGTGGAGGTAAACCTAGACATTGGGTGACGATGAGAGAGGTTTTGTCTCTAGAGACATCATTTAAACCAGGTGATGTCACCGCATGCGTGTGGAGGGTGGAACTAAAGGGTTAGCTAAGGCGTATTGAGCAGGGCTGGAGGCTCTACAGTGAAATAAGGCAATAATCACTAACCAAATCAGCAATGGACAAGGCATATTGACATTAGGGAGAGGCATGCGTAGCGGAGTGATCATAGGGTCCAGTGAGTAGCTAGGCGAGCTCGAGACACGGCGTTTCAGACAGCTAGCAGGCCGGGTTTAACAAGCTAGCAGAAGGGCCTTAGAGGGACGTCGCGACGGAAGAGTCAGTTGTAGCCCCCTTGGACGGTTACGTCGGCAGACCAGTCGTGATGGATTGGTGGGGCTCCGTGTCGGCAGTAAAAGGGTCCAGGCCAGTTGGCAAAGCAGGTATTGTAGCCCAAGAAATTGGCTGATGGTCCTCTTCAGCTAACAGTCCGATATGCTCTAGACAGCTAGCGGGCCGCGGCTACCAGGCTAGCGGATGGGCCTTCAGGGGACGTCGCGACGACGGAGCCTGTTGAAACCCCTCGGGTGAATTACGTCGGTTGACCAGTCGTGATGGATTGGCGGGGCTCCGTGTCGGCAGTAAAAGGGGTCCAGGCCAATTGGCAAAATATGTATAGCACGAGGTTAGCTCCAGGCTAATTGGTTCTTGCTTCGGGACAGAGACGTTAGCCAGGGGGGTAGCCACTCGGATAGCAGCTAGCTAGCTGCGATGATCCAGGTGAAAAGGTTCAGAGCTTGCGGTAGGAATCCGGAGAAAAAGCAGTCCGGTATGCTCTGGGTTGAATCACGCTGTGCAGACTGGCAGGAGTTGTCCGGGCTAAAGGTTAGCTGATGACCGCTAGGAGTGGCTAACTGACTACTAGCTAGTAGCTAGTTAGCTGGCTAGCTTCTTTTAGGAGTTCCGGTTCTGAAGTAAAGAAAATAGCAGATCCATACCACATTGGGTGAGGCAGGTTGCAGAAGAGTATGTTGAACCTGAGGTTAAAAATATAAAAAATATGTACGAAATATATACGGAGGGGAAGAAAATATATATACTCGGGACACGACAAGACAAAGACATCTGAACTGCTACGCCATCTTGGATTCATGTATTCCCTATGTAGTGTACTACTTTTGACTAGAGACCTATGGTAATCCCTATGGGCCGTAGTGCAGTATAAAGGTAATAGGGGACCATTTGGGACTCAGACTCCCTGGGACTCCCTGGTCTGTCTTAACCAGCACCTGCCTACCGCTATATTACCTCAGCTTCTTACCTTCTCTCACCCCTCAGCAGGCTTTCTCTCCCTTAGTCCCCCCTTCTTACCTTCTCTCACCCCCTCAGCAGGCTTTCTCTCCCTTAGTCCCCCCTTCTTACCTTCTCTCACCCCCTCAGCAGGCTTTCTCTCCCTTAGTTCCACCTTCTTACCTTCTCTCACCCCTCAGCAGGCTTTCTCTCCCTTAGTCCCCCCTTCTTACCTTCTCTCACCCCCTCAGCAGGCTTTCTCTCCCTTAGTTCCACCTTCTTACCTTCTCTCACCCCCTCAGCAGGCTTTCTCTCCCTTAGTCCCACCTTCTTACCTTCTCTCACCCCCTCAGCAGGCTTTCTCTCCCCTTCTTACCTTCTCTCACCCCCTCAGCAGGCTTTCTCTCCCTTAGTCCCACCTTCTTACCTTCTCTCACCCGCTCAGCAGGCTTTCTCTCCCTTAGTCCCCCCTTCTTACCTTCTCTCACCCCCTCAGCAGGCTTTCTCTCCCTTAGTCCCCCCTTCTTACCTTCTCTCACCCGCTCAGCAGGCTTTCTCTCCCTTAATTCCACCTTCTTACCTTCTCTCACCCGCTCAGCAGGCTTTCTCTCCCTTAGTCCCACCTTCTTACCTTCTCTCACCCGCTCAGCAGCTCTTTGTTGTTGATTATTGTGTTATGATCTGTTGCTGTGAAGTTTCCTCCTCAAACTGTTTGGCAAAAATATTAATGACAATATAAATGAACTAATCCATGAATTATATCCTAATTAAGCTGCTGTACGGACAACACACTCAACCATCTCTCCCTTCTCTTTTCCGCAGAAGAAGTTAACAGCAGAGTGTGTGTTCAGAGAGCAGTTCGAAGAGAATTGGTACAACACGTACTCCTCCACGCTCTACAAACACACGGACACCGGACGCTTCTACTACGTAGCGCTCAACAAGGACGGCTCGCCGCGGGAGGGGGGGAGGACTAAGAAACACCAGAAACTAACGCACTTCCTGCCTCGGCCTGTGGAGATAGAGAAGATCCCCCAGGCTTACAGAGATCTGTTCCAATACAGGTGACCAGGGATGAGCCTGGGAGAGAGGGATGAGGAGGAGGAAAGAGAGGAAGAGAGGTGGATGTTTGGCACTAAGGACAGGACTCAGTACTCCCACTGACCTCGCTCCCACACCTCCAGCCTCACTCCCCCTGTGAAGGTGTTTATATGTATTGCCCCTCCAGCCAAAAGGCCCCCCGTCCCGTTCTTCCGAGGACCACCGACCAGAGAGATAAACATAGCTTGTGTTCCTGGACGTTAACACTATGAGAAGACTGTTTGACCTCAGAGGGGTCAGAGCAGAGCAGTGGAGATGACTGAGGAGAGAGAGGAGGGGGGGGGGTCCTACTACAGAAAGGTCTCTTTAGGCCGTAAGACCTCACTCTGGAGGAGAGCACAGAGTCGAGCGGAGGAGAAAATCTCTTCTCTGAACGGATACGGCGGGAGAGATGGAGGGAGAGAGACTGGACTGGCGTCAGGCCAGTACGACTGCCTCACCCACCCTGAGATAACCCACCTGAACCATCTGAAGAAGACAAAGACTGTTCCTGATGAGAACCACTTTTATACATAATAAAGATACTTAACCAGCGTTCACTGCAAATACGAAAAAGGGTTTGGGGTTAGTCGTCAGCTGTTCGAGTAGCACCAAGGGAGGGGTCTGAGGACTAGTAATGAACAAGTGATGGAAAGTTGATCAGACTAGCTGAGATGACACTACTCTAGCCAAGCCATTCACCACGGCAACCAGAGAATTCCAGGAAGGAATGAATGGAGAGAGGGGGATTGACCAATGGAAGTTGAGAGAATGTCAGCGTGTTCTAAAGCAACGTGTAGAGAGACAACTCATCGTCTGACGAGTCATTGGGACGTCCGGTCTGAGCTGGAGAGAGAGAGAGAGAGAGAGAGAGACAGACACAGACAGACAGACAGACAGACAGACAGACAGACAGACAGACAGACAGACAGACAGACAGACAGACAGACAGACAGACAGACAGACAGACAGACAGACAGACAGACAGACAGACAGAGAGAGAATACACTACTACCTAGTATGTATATGTGATGGAGACAGATTGGCCGTGAGGGAGCATCCAGGTGTAGCAGTGTTGGCAGAACTTGGCACATAAGTTATAGGATCAATGTAAAGAGATGTGATAAGCTGTGATGCGTGTAAAACTTATTGACTGTGTGATAAATGTAAAACATTAATACAGTTGGTACAGTCGAGGACATGGATGGTGCAGCTAGATTGCATTTCAATTAAATACCGATGACAACGAATGAGAAATCCTGAAAAGAATAGGCTTGTATTGAGACAAACTGAAGAGACACTATATATATATATATATACAGCAGTATGTGGACACCACTTCAAATTAGAGGATTCTATTTCAGCCAAACACATTGCTGACAGGTGTATAAAATCAAACACACAGCCATGCAATCTCCATAGACAAATATTGGCAGTAGAATGGCCTTACTGAAGAGCTCAGTGACTTTCAAAATGGCACCGTCATAGAATGCCACCTTTCCAACAAGTCAGTTCGTCAAATTTCTGCCCTGCTAGAGCTGCCCCGGTCAACTGTAAGTGCTGTTACTGTGAAGTGGAAACATCTAGGAGCAACAACGGCTCAGCCGTGAAGTGGTAGGCCACAAAAGCTCACAGAACGGGACCTCCGAGTGCTGAAGCGCGTAGCGCATAAAAATCGTCTGTCCTCGGTTGCATCACTCACTACCGAGTTCCAAACTGCCTCTGGAAGCAACGTCAGCACTAGGAGCTGTTCCTTGGGAGCTTCATGAAATGGGTTTCCATGGCCGAGCAGCCGCACACAAGCCTAAGATCACCATGCGCAATGCCAAGCGTCGGCTGGAGTGGTGTAAAGCTTGCCTCTGTTGCACTCTGGAGCAGCGGAAACGTGTTCTCTGGAGTGATGAATCATGCTTCACCATCTGGCAGTCCAACGGACGAATCTGGGCAGGAGAACGCTACCTGCCCCAATGCATAGTGCCAACTGTAAAGTTTGGTGGAGGAGGAATAATGGTCTGGGGCTGTTTTTCATGGTTCGGTCACCTTAGTTCCAGTGAAGGGAAATCTTAACGCTACAGCATACAATGACATTCCAGATGACTCTGTGCTTCCAACTTTGTGGCAACAGTTTGGGGAAGGCCCTTTCCTGTTTCAGCATGACAATGCCCCCGTGCACAAAGCGAGGTCCATACAGAAATGGTTTATCGAGATCAGTGTGGAAGAACTTGACTGGCCTGGACAGAGCCCTGACCTCAACACCATCAAACACCTTTGGGATGAATTGGAACACCGACTGCGAGCCAGGCCTAATCGCCCAACATCAGTGCCCAACCTCACTAATGCTCTTCTGGCTGAATGGAAGCAAGTCCCCGCAGCAATGTTCCAACATCTAGTGGAAAGCCTTCCCAGAAGAGTGGAGGCTGTTATAGCAGCAAAGGGGGGGACCAACTCCATATTAATGACTTCCCAGAAGAGTGGAGGCTGTTATAGCAGCAAAGGGGGGACCAACTCCATATTAATGACTTCCCTGAAGAGTGGAGGCTGTTATAGCAGCAAAGGGGGGACCAACTCCATATTAATGACTTCCCAGAAGAGTGGAGGCTGTTATAGCAGCAAAGGGGGGGGACCAACTCCATATTAATGACTTCCCAGAAGAGTGGAGGCTGTTATAGCAGCAAAGGGGGGGACCAACTCCATATTAATGACTTCCCAGAAGAGTGGAGGCTGTTATAGCAGCAAAGGGGGGGACCAACTCCATATTAATGACTTCCCAGAAGAGTGGAGGCTGTTATAGCAGCAAAGGGGGGACCAACTCCATATTAATGACTTCCCTGAAGAGTGGAGGCTGTTATAGCAGCAAAGGGGGGACCAACTCCATATTAATGACTTCCCTGAAGAGTGGAGGCTGTTATAGCAGCAAAGGGGGGGACCAACTCCATATTAATGACTTCCCTGAAGAGTGGAGGCTGTTATAGCAGCAAAGGGGGGACCAACTCCATATTAATGCCCATGATTTTGGAATGTGATGTTTGAAGAGCAGGTGTCCACATACTTTTGGTCATGTAGTGTAGTACTTAACTTTTAGCAACAGAGAAGAGAAACATCTGACAATGTAAGACATATGAAGATGAAAGAAGACTTACTAATTGTCTCGACAGGGTCCCCCCTACCCCCCCTAGCAGGCCAACCAAACAGCCTTCTCCTCTCTGACACTCATAATAGCAGCAGATGTTGTGGCATCTAGAAAGACTAGACGATGCTGTATGAAGACTACAGTGAGGTTACAGTACTAGACTACAGTGAGGTTACACTACTAGACTACAGTGAGGTTACACTACCAGACTACAGTGAGGTTACACTACTAGACTACAGTGAGGTTACAGTACTAGACTACAGTGAGGTTACATTACCAGACTACAGTGAGGTTACACCACTAGACTACAGTGAGGTTACACTACCAGACTACAGTGAGGTTACAGTACTACACTACAGTGAGGTTACAGTACTACACTACAGTGAGGTTACATTACCAGACTACAGTGAGGTTACATTACCAGACTACAGTGAGGTTACAGTACTAGACTACAGTGAGGTTACAGTACTACACTACAGTGAGGTTACAGTACTACACTACAGTGAGGTTACACCACTAGACTACAGTGAGGTTACAGTACCAGACTACAGTGAGGTTACAGTACCAGACTACAGTGAGGTTACAGTACTAGACTACAGTGAGGTTACATTACCAGACTACAGTGAGGTTACACCACTAGACTACAGTGAGGTTACAGTACCAGACTACAGTGAGGTTACACTACCAGACTACAGTGAGATAACACTACCAGACTACAGTGAGGTTACAGTACTAGACTACAGTGAGGTTACAGTCTAGACTACAGTGAGGTTACAGTACTAGACTACAGTGAGGTTACAGTCTAGACTACAGTGAGGTTACAGTACTAGACTACAGTGAGGTTACAGTACCAGACTACAGTGAGGTTACAGTACCAGACTACAGTGAGGTTAGACCACTAGACTACAGTGAGGTTACACTACCAGACTACAGTGAGGTTACAGTACTAGACTACATTGAGGTTACAGTACCAGACTACAGTGAGGTTACACTACCAGACTACAGTGAGGTTACAGTACCAGACTACAGTGAGGTTACAGTACCAGACAACAGTGAGGTTACATTACTAGACTACAGTGAGGTTACAGTTCTAGACTACAGTGAGGTTACAGTACCAGACTACAGTGAGGTTACAGTACCAGACTACAGTGAGGTTACACTACCAGACTACAGTGAGGTTACAGTACCAGACTACAGTGAGGTTACAGTACCAGACAACAGTGAGGTTACATTACTAGACTACAGTGAGGTTACAGTTCTAGACTACAGTGAGGTTACAGTACCAGACTACAGTGAGGTTACAGTACTAGACTACAGTGAGGTTAGACTACCAGACTACAGTGAGGTTACAGTACCAGACTACAGTGAGGTTACAGTACCAGACTACAGTGAGGTTACAGTACTAGACTACAGTGAGGTTACAGTACTACACTACAGTGAGGTTACACCACTAGACTACAGTGAGGTTACACTACTAGACTACAGTGAGGTTACATTACCAGACTACAGTGAGGTTACAGTACCAGACTACAGTGAGGTTACACTACCAGACTACAGTGAGATAACACTACCAGACTACAGTGAGGTTACAGTACTAGACTACAGTGAGGTTACAGTCTAGACTACAGTGAGGTTACACCACTAGACTACAGTGAGGTTACACTACTAGACTACAGTGAGGTTACAGTACTAGACTACAGTGAGGTTACACCACTAGACTACAGTGAGTTTACAGTACTACACTACAGTGAGGTTACAGTACTACACTACAGTGAGGTTACAGTACTAGACTACATTGAGGTTACAGTACCAGACTACAGTGAGGTTACACTACCAGACTACAGTGAGGTTACAGTACCAGACTACAGTGAGGTTCCAGTACCAGACTACAGTGAGGTTACATTACTAGACTACAGTGAGGTTACAGTTCTAGACTACAGTGAGGTTACAGTACCAGACTACAGTGAGGTTACAGTACTAGACTACAGTGAGGTTAGACTACCAGACTACAGTGAGGTTACAGTACCAGACTGCAGTGAGGTTACACCACTAGACTACAGTGAGGTTACACTACCAGACTACAGTGAGGTTACAGTACTAGACTACAGTGAGGTTACAGTACTAGACTACAGTGAGGTTACACTACCAGACTACAGTGAGGTTACAGTACCAGACTACAGTGAGTTTACAGTACCAGACTACAGTGAGGTTACAGTACTACACTACAGTGAGGTTACAGTACTAGACTACAGTGAGGTTACAGTACCAGACTACAGTGAGGTTACAGTACCAGACTACAGTGAGGTTACAGTACTAGACTACAGTGAGGTTACAGTACTAGACTACAGTAAGGTTACACCACTAGACTACAGTGAGGTTACACCACCAGACTACAGTGAGGTTACAGTACTAGACTACAGTGAGGTTACAGTACCAGACTACAGTGAGATTACAGTACTACACTACAGTGAGGTTACAGTACTAGACTACAGTGAGGTTACAGTACCAGACTACAGTGAGGTTACAGTACTACACTACAGTGAGGTTACAGTACTAGACTACAGTGAGATAACACTACCAGACTACAGTGAGGTTACAGTACTAGACTACATTGAGGTTACAGTACCAGACTACAGTGAGGTTACAGTACCAGACTACAGTGAGGTTACACTACCAGACTACAGTGAGGTTACACTACCAGACTACAGTGAGGTTACAGTACTAGACTACAGTGAGGTTACAGTACCAGACTACAGTGAGGTTACAGTACTACACTACAGTGAGGTTACAGTACTAGACTACAGTGAGGTTACATTACCAGACTACAGTGAGGTTAGACTACTAGACTACAGTGAGGTTACAGTACCAGACTACAGTGAGGTTACATTACCAGACTACAGTGAGGTTACAGTACCAGACTACAGTGAGGTTACACTACCAGACTACAGTGAGATAACACTACCAGACTACAGTGAGGTTACAGTACTAGACTACAGTGAGGTTACAGTCTAGACTACAGTGAGGTTACACCACTAGACTACAGTGAGGTTACACTACTACACTACAGTGAGGTTACAGTACTAGACTACAGTGAGGTTACACCACTAGACTACAGTGAGTTTACAGTACTACACTACAGTGAGGTTACAGTACTACACTACAGTGAGGTTACAGTACTAGACTGCATTGAGGTTACAGTACCAGACTACAGTGAGGTTACACTACCAGACTACAGTGAGGTTACAGTACCCGACTACAGTGAGGTTACAGTACCAGACTACAGTGAGGTTACATTACTAGACTACAGTGAGGTTACAGTTCTAGACTACAGTGAGGTTACAGTACCAGACTACAGTGAGGTTACAGTACTAGACTACAGTGAGGTTAGACTACCAGACTACAGTGAGGTTACAGTACCAGACTGCAGTGAGGTTACACCACTAGACTACAGTGAGGTTACACTACCAGACTACAGTGAGGTTACAGTACTAGACTACAGTGAGGTTACAGTACTAGACTACAGTGAGGTTACACTACCAGACTACAGTGAGGTTACAGTACCAGACTACAGTGAGATTACAGTACCAGACTACAGTGAGGTTACAGTACTACACTACAGTGAGGTTACAGTACTAGACTACAGTGAGGTTACAGTACCAGACTACAGTGAGGTTACAGTACCAGACTACAGTGAGGTTACAGTACTAGACTACAGTGAGGTTACAGTACTAGACTACAGTGAGTTTACACCACTAGACTACAGTGAGGTTACACCACCAGACTACAGTGAGGTTACAGTACTAGACTACAGTGAGGTTACAGTACTAGACTACAGTGAGGTTACACTACCAGACTACAGTGAGTTTACAGTTCTAGACTACAGTGAGGTTACAGTACCAGACTACAGTGAGGTTACAGTACTACACTACAGTGAGGTTACAGTACTAGACTACAGTGAGGTTACAGTACCAGACTACAGTGAGGTTACAGTACTACACTACAGTGAGGTTACAGTACTAGACTACAGTGAGATAACACTACCAGACTACAGTGAGTCCTATTGAGGTTACAGTACCAGACTACAGTGAGGTTACAGTACCAGACTACAGTGAGGTTACACTACCAGACTACAGTGAGGTTACACTACCAGACTACAGTGAGGTTACAGTACTAGACTACAGTGAGGTTACATTACCAGACTACAGTGAGGTTACAGTACCAGACTACAGTGAGGTTACAGTACTAGACTACAGTGAGGTAACAGTACTAGACTACAGTGAGGTTACACTACCAGACTACAGTGAGGTTACAGTACTAGACTACAGTGAGGTTAGACTACCAGACTACAGTGAGGTTACAGTACCAGACTACAGTGAGGTTACACCACCAGACTACAGTGAGGTTACACTACCAGACTACAGTGAGGTTACAGTACCAGACTACAGTGAGGTTACACTACCAGACTACAGTGAGGTTACACTACCAGACTACAGTGAGGTTACAGTACCAGACTACAGTGAGATTACAGTACCACACTACAGTGAGGTTACAGTACTACACTACAGTGAGGTTACATTACCAGACTACAGTGAGGTTACACTACCAGACTACAGTGAGGTTACAGTACCAGACTACAGTGAGGTTACATTACCAGACTACAGTGAGGTTACAGTACCAGACTACAGTGAGGTTACACCACCAGACTACAGTGAGATAACACCACCAGACTACAGTGAGGTTACAGTACTAGACTACAGTGAGGTTACAGTCTAGACTACAGTGAGGTTACACCACTAGACTACAGTGAGTTTACACTACTAGACTACAGTGAGGTTACAGTACCAGACTACAGTGAGGTTACAGTACTACACTACAGTGAGTTTACAGTACTAGACTACAGTGAGGTTACACTACTAGACTACAGTGAGGTTACAGTACTACACTACAGTGAGGTTACAGCACTAGACTACAGTGAGTTTACAGTACCAGACTACAGTGAGGTTACAGTACTACACTACATTGAGGTTACAGTACCAGACTACATTGAGGTTACAGTACCAGACTACAGTGAGGTTACACTACCAGACTACAGTGAGGTTACAGTACCCGACTACAGTGAGGTTACAGTACCAGACTACAGTGAGGTTACATTACTAGACTACAGTGAGGTTACACTTCTAGACTACAGTGAGGTTACACTACCAGACTACAGTGAGGTTACAGTACTAGACTACAGTGAGGTTACACTACCAGACTACAGTGAGGTTACAGTACCAGACTGCAGTGAGGTTACAGCACTAGACTACAGTGAGGTTACACTACCAGACTACAGTGAGGTTACAGTACTAGACTACAGTGAGGTTACAGTACCAGACTACAGTGAGGTTACACTACCAGACTACAGTGAGGTTACAGTACCAGACTACAGTGAGATTACAGTACCAGACTACAGTGAGGTTACAGTACCACACTACAGTGAGGTTACAGTACCAGACTACAGTGAGGTTACACCACTAGACTACAGTGAGGTTACAGTACCAGACTACAGTGAGGTTACAGTACCAGACTACAGTGAGGTTACAGTACTAGACTACAGTGAGTTTACACCACTAGACTACAGTGAGGTTACAGTACCACACTACAGTGAGGTTACAGTACTAGACTACAGTGAGGTTACAGTACTAGACTACAGTGAGTTTACACTACCAGACTACAGTGAGTTTACACTTCCAGACTACAGTGAGGTTACACCACTAGACTACAGTGAGGTTACAGTACCAGACTACAGTGAGGTTACAGTACCAGACTACAGTGAGGTTACACTACCAGACTACAGTGAGGTTACAGTACGAGACTACAGTGAGGTTACAGTACTAGACTACAGTGAGGTTACAGTACTAGACTACAGTGAGGTTACACCACTAGACTACAGTGAGGTTACAGTACCAGACTACAGTGAGGTTACAGTACTAGACTACAGTGAGGTTACACTACCAGACTACAGTGAGGTTACAGTACTAGACTACAGTGAGGTTACAGCACTAGACTACAGTGAGGTTACAGTACCAGACTACAGTGAGGTTACAGTACTACACTACAGTGAGGTTACAGTACTAGACTACAGTGAGATTACACTACCAGACTACAGTGAGGTTACAGTACTAGACTACAGTGAGGTTACAGTACCAGACTACAGTGAGGTTACACTACCAGACTACAGTGAGGTTACACTACCAGACTACAGTGAGGTTACACTACCAGACTACAGTGAGGTTACAGTACCAGACTACAGTGAGGTTACAGTACCAGACTACAGTGAGGTTACACTACCAGACTACAGTGAGGTTACACTACCAGACTACAGTGAGGTTACAGTACTAGACTACAGTGAGGTTACAGTACTAGACTACAGTGAGGTTACACCACTAGACTACAGTGAGGTTACACTACTAGACTACAGTGAGGTTACAGTACCAGACTACAGTGAGGTTACACCACTAGACTACAGTGAGTTTACAGTACCAGACTACAGTGAGGTTACAGTACTACACTACAGTGAGGTTACAGTACTAGACTACATTGAGGTTACAGTACCAGACTACAGTGAGGTTACACTACCAGACTACAGTGAGGTTACAGTACCAGACTACAGTGAGGTTACAGTACCAGACTACAGTGAGGTTACAGTACTAGACTACAGTGAGGTTACAGTTCTAGACTACAGTGAGGTTACACTACCAGACTACAGTGAGGTTACAGTACCAGACTACAGTGAGGTTACACTACCAGACTACAGTGAGGTTACAGTACCAGACTACAGTGAGGTTACACCACTAGACTACAGTGAGGTTACACTACCAGACTACAGTGAGGTTACAGTACTAGACTACAGTGAGGTTACAGTACTAGACTACAGTGAGGTTACACTACCAGACTACAGTGAGGTTACAGTACCAGACTACAGTGAGTTTACAGTACCAGACTACAGTGAGGTTACAGTACTACACTACAGTGAGTTTACAGTACTAGACTACAGTGAGGTTACAGTACCAGACTACAGTGAGGTTACAGTACCAGACTACAGTGAGGTTACAGTACTAGACTACAGTGAGGTTACAGTACTAGACTACAGTAAGGTTACACCACTAGACTACAGTGAGGTTACACCACCAGACTACAGTGAGGTTACAGTACTAGACTACAGTGAGGTTACAGTACTAGACAACAGTGAGGTTACACTACCAGACTACAGTGAGTTTACAGTTCTAGACTACAGTGAGATAACACTACCAGACTACAGTGAGGTTACAGTACTAGACTACATTGAGGTTACAGTACCAGACTACAGTGAGGTTACAGTACCAGACTACAGTGAGGTTACACTACCAGACTACAGTGAGGTTACACTACCAGACTACAGTGAGGTTACAGTACTAGACTACAGTGAGGTTACAGTACCAGACTACAGTGAGGTTACAGTACCAGACTACAGTGAGATTACAGTACTACACTACAGTGAGGTTACAGTACTAGACTACAGTGAGGTTACAGTACCAGACTACAGTGAGGTTACAGTACTACACTACAGTGAGGTTACAGTACTAGACTACAGTGAGATAACACTACCAGACTACAGTGAGGTTACAGTACTAGACTACATTGAGGTTACAGTACCAGACTACAGTGAGGTTACAGTACCAGACTACAGTGAGGTTACACTACCAGACTACAGTGAGGTTACACTACCAGACTACAGTGAGGTTACAGTACTAGACTACAGTGAGGTTACAGTACCAGACTACAGTGAGGTTACAGTACTACACTACAGTGAGGTTACAGTACTAGACTACAGTGAGGTTACATTACCAGACTACAGTGAGGTTAGACTACTAGACTACAGTGAGGTTACAGTACCAGACTACAGTGAGGTTACATTACCAGACTACAGTGAGGTTACAGTACCAGACTACAGTGAGGTTACACTACCAGACTACAGTGAGATAACACTACCAGACTACAGTGAGGTTACAGTACTAGACTACAGTGAGGTTACAGTCTAGACTACAGTGAGGTTACACCACTAGACTACAGTGAGGTTACACTACTAGACTACAGTGAGGTTACAGTACTAGACTACAGTGAGGTTACAGTACTCAGACTACAGTGAGGTTACAGTACTACACTACAGTGAGGTTACAGTACTAGACTACATTGAGGTTACAGTACCAGACTACAGTGAGGTTACACTACCAGACTACAGTGAGGTTACAGTACCAGACTACAGTGAGGTTACAGTACCAGACTACAGTGAGGTTACATTACTAGACTACAGTGAGGTTACAGTTCTAGACTACAGTGAGGTTACAGTACCAGACTACAGTGAGGTTACAGTACTAGACTACAGTGAGGTTAGACTACCAGACTACAGTGAGGTTACAGTACCAGACTGCAGTGAGGTTACACCACTAGACTACAGTGAGGTTACACTACCAGACTACAGTGAGGTTACAGTACTAGACTACAGTGAGGTTACAGTACTAGACTACAGTGAGGTTACACTACCAGACTACAGTGAGGTTACAGTACCAGACTACAGTGAGATTACAGTACCAGACTACAGTGAGGTTACAGTACTACACTACAGTGAGGTTACAGTACTAGACTACAGTGAGGTTACAGTACCAGACTACAGTGAGGTTACAGTACCAGACTACAGTGAGGTTACAGTACTAGACTACAGTGAGGTTACAGTACTAGACTACAGTGAGTTTACACCACTAGACTACAGTGAGGTTACACCACCAGACTACAGTGAGGTTACAGTACTAGACTACAGTGAGGTTACAGTACTAGACTACAGTGAGGTTACACTACCAGACTACAGTGAGTTTACAGTTCTAGACTACAGTGAGGTTACAGTACCAGACTACAGTGAGGTTACAGTACTACACTACAGTGAGGTTACAGTACTAGACTACAGTGAGGTTACAGTACCAGACTACAGTGAGGTTACAGTACTACACTACAGTGAGGTTACAGTACTAGACTACAGTGAGATAACACTACCAGACTACATTGAGGTTACAGTACCAGACTACAGTGAGGTTACAGTACCAGACTACAGTGAGGTTACACTACCAGACTACAGTGAGGTTACACTACCAGACTACAGTGAGGTTAGAGTACTAGACTACAGTGAGGTTACATTACCAGACTACAGTGAGGTTACAGTACCAGACTACAGTGAGGTTACAGTACTAGACTACAGTGAGATAACACTACCAGACTACAGTGAGGTTACAGTACTAGACTACATTGAGGTTACAGTACCAGACTACAGTGAGGTTACAGTACCAGACTACAGTGAGGTTACACTACCAGACTACAGTGAGGTTACACTACCAGACTACAGTGAGGTTACACTACCAGACTACAGTGAGGTTACACTACCAGACTACAGTGAGGTTACAGTACTAGACTACAGTGAGGTTACAGTACCAGACTACAGTGAGGTTACAGTACTACACTACAGTGAGGTTACAGTACTAGACTACAGTGAGGTTACATTACCAGACTACAGTGAGGTTAGACTACTAGACTACAGTGAGGTTACAGTACCAGACTACAGTGAGGTTACATTACCAGACTACAGTGAGGTTACAGTACCAGACTACAGTGAGGTTACACTACCAGACTACAGTGAGATAACACTACCAGACTACAGTGAGGTTACAGTACTAGACTACAGTGAGGTTACAGTCTAGACTACAGTGAGGTTACACCACTAGACTACAGTGAGGTTACACTACTAGACTACAGTGAGGTTACAGTACTAGACTACAGTGAGGTTACACCACTAGACTACAGTGAGTTTACAGTACTACACTACAGTGAGGTTACAGTACTACACTACAGTGAGGTTACAGTACTAGACTGCATTGAGGTTACAGTACCAGACTACAGTGAGGTTACACTACCAGACTACAGTGAGGTTACAGTACCCGACTACAGTGAGGTTACAGTACCAGACTACAGTGAGGTTACATTACTAGACTACAGTGAGGTTACAGTTCTAGACTACAGTGAGGTTACAGTACCAGACTACAGTGAGGTTACAGTACTAGACTACAGTGAGGTTAGACTACCAGACTACAGTGAGGTTACAGTACCAGACTGCAGTGAGGTTACACCACTAGACTACAGTGAGGTTACACTACCAGACTACAGTGAGGTTACAGTACTAGACTACAGTGAGGTTACAGTACCAGACTACAGTGAGGTTACAGTACCAGACTACAGTGAGGTTACATTACTAGACTACAGTGAGGTTACAGTACTAGACTACAGTGAGGTTACAGTACTACACTACAGTGAGGTTACAGTACTAGACTACAGTGAGGTTACAGTACCAGACTACAGTGAGGTTACAGTACCAGACTACAGTGAGGTTACAGTACTAGACTACAGTGAGGTTACAGTACTAGACTACAGTGAGTTTACACCACTAGACTACAGTGAGGTTACACCACCAGACTACAGTGAGGTTACAGTACTAGACTACAGTGAGGTTACAGTACTAGACTACAGTGAGGTTACACTACCAGACTACAGTGAGTTTACAGTTCTAGACTACAGTGAGGTTACAGTACCAGACTACAGTGAGGTTACAGTACTACACTACAGTGAGGTTACAGTACTAGACTACAGTGAGGTTACAGTACCAGACTACAGTGAGGTTACAGTACTACACTACAGTGAGGTTACAGTACCAGACTACAGTGAGGTTACAGTACTAGACTACATTGAGGTTACAGTACCAGACTACAGTGAGGTTACAGTACCAGACTACAGTGAGGTTACACTACCAGACTACAGTGAGGTTACACTACCAGACTACAGTGAGGTTACAGTACTAGACTACAGTGAGGTTACAGTACCAGACTACAGTGAGGTTACAGTACCAGACTACAGTGAGGTTACATTACTAGACTACAGTGAGGTTACAGTTCTAGACTACAGTGAGGTTACAGTACCAGACTACAGTGAGGTTACAGTACTAGACTACAGTGAGGTTAGACTACCAGACTACAGTGAGGTTACAGTACCAGACTACAGTGAGGTTACACCACTAGACTACAGTGAGGTTACACTACCAGACTACAGTGAGGTTACAGTACTAGACTACAGTGAGGTTACAGTACTAGACTACAGTGAGGTTACACTACCAGACTACAGTGAGGTTACAGTACCAGACTACAGTGAGATTACAGTACCAGACTACAGTGAGGTTACAGTACTACACTACAGTGAGGTTACAGTACTAGACTACAGTGAGGTTACACTACCAGACTACAGTGAGGTTACAGTACCAGACTACAGTGAGGTTACAGTACTAGACAACAGTGAAGTTACAGTACTAGACTACAGTGAGGTTACACCACCAGACTACAGTGAGGTCACACCACCAGACTACAGTGAGGTTACAGTACTAGACTACAGTGAGGTTACAGTACTAGACTACAGTGAGGTTACACTACCAGACTACAGTGAGTTTACAGTTCTAGACTACAGTGAGGTTACAGTACCAGACTACAATGAGGTTACAGTACTACACTACAGTGAGTTTACAGTACTAGACTACAGTGAGGTTACAGTACCAGACTACAGTGAGGTTACAGTACTACACTACAGTGAGGTTACAGTACTAGACTACAGTGAGATAACACTACCAGACTACAGTGAGGTTACAGTACTAGACTACATTGAGGTTACAGTACCAGACTACAGTGAGGTTACAGTACCAGACTACAGTGAGGTTACACTACCAGACTACAGTGAGGTTACACTACCAGACTACAGTGAGGTTACAGTACTAGACTACAGTGAGGTTACATTACCAGACTACAGTGAGGTTAGACGACTAGACTACAGTGAGGTTACACTACCAGACTACAGTGAGGTTACAGTACTAGACTACAGTGAGGTTACAGTACCAGACTACAGTGAGGTTACAGTACCAGACTACAGTGAGGTTACAGTACCAGACTACAGTGCAGTGAGGTTACACTACCAGACTACAGTGAGGTTACAGCACTAGACTACATTGAGGTTACAGTACCAGACTACAGTGAGGTTACACTACCAGACTACAGTGAGGTTACAGTACTAGACTACAGTGAGGTTACAGTACCAGACTACAGTGAGGTTACAGTACCAGACTACAGTGAGGTTACAGTACCAGACTACAGTGAGGTTAGACCACTAGACTACAGTGAGGTTACAGTACCAGACTACAGTGAGGTTACAGTACCAGACTACAGTGAGGTTACAGTACCAGACTACAGTGAGGTTACAGTACTAGACTACAGTGAGGTTACACCACTAGACTACAGTGAGGTTACACTACCAGACTACAGTGAGGTTACAGTACTAGACTACAGTGAGGTTACAGTACTAGACTACAGTGAGGTTACACTACCAGACTACAGTGAGGTTACACTACCAGACTACAGTGAGATTACAGTACTAGACTACAGTGAGGTTACACTACTAGACTACAGTGAGGTTACAGTACTAGACTACAGTGAGGTTACACTACCAGACTACAGTGAGGTTACAGTACCAGACTACAGTGAGGTTACAGTACTAGACTACAGTGAGGTTACAGTACTAGACTACAGTGAGGTTACACCACCAGACTACAGTGAGGTTACACCACCAGACTACAGTGAGGTTACACCACTAGACTACAGTGAGGTTACAGTACTACACTACAGTGAGGTTACAGTACTAGACTACAGTGAGGTTACAGTACCAGACTACAGTGAGGTTACAGTACTAGACTACAGTGAGGTTACACCACTAGACTACAGTGAGGTTACAGTACCAGACTACAGTGAGGTTACAGTACTAGACTACAGTGAGGTTACAGTACTAGACTACAGTGAGGTTACACCACCAGACTACAGTGAGGTCACAGCACTAGACTACAGTGAGGTTACAGTACTAGACTACAGTGAGGTTACAGTACCAGACTACAGTGAGGTTACACTACCAGACTACAGTGAGTTTACAGTTCTAGACTACAGTGAGGTTACAGTACCAGACTACAGTGAGGTTACAGTACTAGACTACAGTGAGTTTACAGTACCAGACTACAGTGAGGTTACAGTACCAGACTACAGTGAGGTTACAGTACTACACTACAGTGAGGTTACAGTACTAGACTACAGTGAGATTACACTACCAGACTACAGTGAGGTTACAGTACTAGACTACATTGAGGTTACAGTACCCAGACTACAGTGAGGTTACAGTACCAGACTACAGTGAGTTTACACTACCAGACTACAGTGAGGTTACACTACCAGACTACAGTGAGGTTACAGTACTAGACTACAGTGAGGTTACATTACCAGACTACAGTGAGGTTAGACGACTAGACTACAGTGAGGTTACACTACCAGACTACAGTGAGGTTACAGTACTAGACTACAGTGAGGTTACAGTACCAGACTACAGTGAGATTACAGTACTACACTACAGTGAGGTTACAGTACTAGACTACAGTGAGGTTACAGTACCAGACTACAGTGAGGTTACAGTACTACACTACAGTGAGGTTACAGTACTAGACTACAGTGAGATAACACTACCAGACTACAGTGAGTTACAGTACCAGACTACAGTGAGGTTACAGTACTAGACTACAGTGAGGTTACACTACCAGACTACAGTGAGGTTACAGTACCAGACTACAGTGAGGTTACACTACCAGACTACAGTGAGGTTACAGTACCAGACTACAGTGAGGTTACAGTACCAGACTACAGTGAGGTTACACTACCAGACTACAGTGAGGTTACACTACCAGACTACAGTGAGGTTACAGTACTAGACTACAGTGAGGTTACAGTACCAGACTACAGTGAGGTTACACTACTACACTACAGTGAGGTTACAGTACTAGACTACAGTGAGGTTACATTACCAGACTACAGTGAGGTTACACTACTAGACTACAGTGAGGTTACAGTACCAGACTACAGTGAGGTTACATTACCAGACTACAGTGAGGTTACAGTACCAGACTACAGTGAGGTTACACTACCAGACTACAGTGAGGTTACACTACCAGACTACAGTGAGGTTACAGTACTAGACTACAGTGAGGTTACAGTCCAGACTACAGTGAGGTTACACCACTAGACTACAGTGAGGTTACACTACTAGACTACAGTGAGGTTACAGTACTAGACTACAGTGAGGTTACACCACTAGACTACAGTGAGTTTACAGTACTACACTACAGTGAGGTTACAGTACTACACTACAGTGAGGTTACAGTACCAGACTGCATTGAGGTTACACTACCAGACTACAGTGAGGTTACACTACCAGACTACAGTGAGGTTACAGTACCCGACTACAGTGAGGTTACAGTACCAGACTACAGTGAGGTTACACTACTAGACTACAGTGAGGTTACAGTACTAGACTACAGTGAGGTTACAGTACCAGACTACAGTGAGGTTACAGTACCAGACTACAGTGAGGTTACACTACCAGACTACAGTGAGGTTACAGTACCAGACTACAGTGAGGTTACAGTACCAGACTACAGTGAGGTTACACTACCAGACTACAGTGAGGTTACACTACTAGACTACAGTGAGGTTACACCACTAGACTACAGTGAGGTTACACTACCAGACTACAGTGAGGTTACAGTACCAGACTACAGTGAGATTACAGTACCAGACTACAGTGAGGTTACACTACCAGACTACAGTGAGGTTACAGTACTAGACTACAGTGAGGTTACAGTACCAGACTACAGTGAGGTTACACTACCAGACTACAGTGAGGTTACAGTACCAGACTACAGTGAGGTTACAGTACCAGACTACAGTGAGGTTACAGTACTACACTACAGTGAGGTTACAGTACTAGACTACAGTGAGGTTACACCACCAGACTACAGTGAGGTTACAGTACTAGACTACAGTGAGTTACACCACTAGACTACAGTGAGGTTACACTACCAGACTACAGTGAGGTTACAGTACTAGACTACAGTGAGTTTACAGCACCAGACTACAGTGAGGTTACACTACCAGACTACAGTGAGGTTACAGTACTAGACTACAGTGAGGTTACAGTACTAGACTACAGTGAGGTTACACTACCACACTACAGTGAGGTTACAGTACTAGACTACAGTGAGGTTACACTACCAGACTACAGTGAGGTTACACTACCACACTACAGTGAGGTTACAGTACCAGACTACAGTGAGGTTACAGTACCAGACTACAGTGAGGTTACACTACCAGACTACAGTGAGGTTACACTACTAGACTACAGTGAGGTTACAGTACTAGACTACAGTGAGGTTACAGTACCAGACTACAGTGAGGTTACAGTACCAGACTACAGTGAGGTTACAGTACTAGACTACAGTGAGGTTACACTACCAGACTACAGTGAGGTTACAGTACCAGACTACAGTGAGGTTACAGTACCAGACTACAGTGAGGTTACAGTACCAGACTACAGTGAGGTTACACTACTAGACTACAGTGAGGTTACACTACCAGACTACAGTGAGGTTACACTACCAGACTACAGTGAGGTTACAGTACCAGACTACAGTGAGGTTACAGCACCAGACTACAGTGAGGTTACACTACCACACTACAGTGAGGTTACAGTACTAGACTACAGTGAGGTTACACTACCAGACTACAGTGAGGTTACACTACTAGACTACAGTGAGGTTACACCACCAGCCTACAGTGAGGTTACAGTACTAGACTACAGTGAGGTTACAGTACCAGACTACAGTGAGGTTACAGTACCAGACTACAGTGAGGTTACACCACTAGACTACAGTGAGGTTACACTACCAGACTACAGTGAGGTTACACTACCAGACTACAGTGAGGTTACACTACCAGACTACAGTGAGGTTACAGTACTAGACTACAGTGAGGTTACAGCACCAGACTACAGTGAGGTTACAGTACCACACTACAGTGAGGTTACAGTACTAGACTACAGTGAGGTTACATTACCAGACTACAGTGAGGTTACACTACTAGACTACAGTGAGGTTACAGTACCAGACTACAGTGAGGTTACATTACCAGACTACAGTGAGGTTACAGTACCAGACTACAGTGAGGTTACACTACCAGACTACAGTGAGATTACAGTACCAGACTACAGTGAGGTTACAGTACTAGACTACAGTGAGGTTACAGTCTAGACTACAGTGAGGTTACACCACTAGACTACAGTGAGGTTACACTACTAGACTACAGTGAGGTTACAGTACTAGACTACAGTGAGGTTACACCACTAGACTACAGTGAGTTTACACTACTACACTACAGTGAGGTTACAGTACTACACTACAGTGAGGTTACAGTACTAGACTGCATTGAGGTTACAGTACCAGACTACAGTGAGGTTACACTACCAGACTACAGTGAGGTTACAGTACCAGACTACAGTGAGGTTACAGTACCAGACTACAGTGAGGTTACATTACCAGACTACAGTGAGGTTACAGTACTAGACTACAGTGAGGTTACAGTACCAGACTACAGTGAGGTTACAGTACTAGACTACAGTGAGGTTACACACTACATGAGGTTACCCAGACTACAGTGAGGTTACAGTACCAGACTACAGTGAGGTTACACCACTAGACTACAGTGAGGTTACACTACCAGACTACAGTGAGGTTACAGTACTAGACTACAGTGAGGTTACAGTACCAGACTACAGTGAGGTTACAGTACCAGACTACAGTGAGGTTACATCACTAGACTACAGTGAGGTTACAGTACTAGACTACAGTGAGGTTACAGTACCAGACTACAGTGAGGTTACAGTACTAGACTACAGTGAGGTTACAGTACTAGACTACAGTGAGGTTACAGTACCAGACTACAGTGAGGTTACACTACTAGACTACAGTGAGGTTACACTACCAGACTACAGTGAGGTTACAGTACTAGACTACAGTGAGGTTACACCACTAGACTACAGTGAGGTTACAGTACTAGACTACAGTGAGGTTACAGTACCAGACTACAGTGAGGTTACACTACCAGACTACAGTGAGGTTACACTACCAGACTACAGTGAGGTTACAGTACCAGACTACAGTGAGGTTACAGTACCAGACTACAGTGAGGTTACAGTACCAGACTACAGTGAGGTTACAGTACTAGACTACAGTGAGGTTACAGTACTAGACTACAGTGAGGTTACAGTACCAGACTACAGTGAGGTTACACCACTAGACTACAGTGAGGTTACAGTACCAGACTACAGTGAGATTACAGTACCAGACTACAGTGAGGTTACACTACCAGACTACAGTGAGGTTACACTACCAGACTACAGTGAGGTTACAGTACTAGACTACAGTGAGGTTACAGTACCAGACTACAGTGAGGTTACAGTACTAGACTACAGTGAGGTTACAGTACCAGACTACAGTGAGGTTACACTACCAGACTACAGTGAGGTTACAGTACCAGACTACAGTGAGGTTACACCACTAGACTACAGTGAGGTTACAGTACTAGACTACAGTGAGGTTACAGTACTAGACTACAGTGAGGTTACACTACCAGACTACAGTGAGGTTACAGTACTAGACTACAGTGAGTTAGACCACTAGACTACAGTGAGGTTACAGTACTAGACTACAGTGAGGTTACAGTACTAGACTACAGTGAGGTTACAGTACTAGACTACAGTGAGGTTACACTACCAGACTACAGTGAGGTTACAGTACTAGACTACAGTGAGGTTACAGTACTAGACTACAGTGAGGTTACACTACCAGACTACAGTGAGGTTACAGTACCAGACTACAGTGAGGTTACACTACCAGACTACAGTGAGGTTACACTACCAGACTACAGTGAGGTTACAGTACTAGACTACAGTGAGGTTACAGTACCAGACTACAGTGAGGTTACAGTACCAGACTACAGTGAGGTTACAGTACCAGACTACAGTGAGGTTACACCACCAGACTACAGTGAGGTTACAGTACTACACTACAGTGAGGTTACAGTACTAGACTACAGTGAGGTTACAGTACCAGACTACAGTGAGGTTACAGTACTAGACTACAGTGAGGTTACACTACCAGACTACAGTGAGGTTACACTACCAGACTACAGTGAGGTTACAGTACTAGACTACATTGAGGTTACAGTACCAGACTACAGTGAGGTTACAGTACCAGACTACAGTGAGGTTACACTACCAGACTACAGTGAGGTTACACTACCAGACTACAGTGAGGTTACAGTACTAGACTACAGTGAGGTTACAGTACCAGACTACAGTGAGGTTACAGTACTAGACTACAGTGAGGTTACACTACCAGACTACAGTGAGGTTACAGTACTAGACTACAGTGAGGTTACACCACTAGACTACAGTGAGTTTACAGTACCACACTACAGTGAGGTTACAGTACTACACTACAGTGAGGTTACACTACCAGACTACAGTGAGGTTACAGTACTAGACTACATTGAGGTTACAGTACCAGACTACAGTGAGGTTACACTACCAGACTACAGTGAGGTTACAGTACCAGACTACAGTGAGGTTACAGTACCAGACTACAGTGAGGTTACAGTACCAGACTACAGTGAGGTTACACTACCAGACTACAGTGAGGTTACAGTACCAGACTACAGTGAGGTTACAGTACTAGACTACATTGAGGTTACAGTACCAGACTACAGTGAGGTTACAGTACCAGACTACAGTGAGGTTACACTACTAGACTACAGTGAGGTTACAGTACCAGACTACAGTGAGGTTACAGTACTACACTACAGTGAGGTTACAGTACCAGACTACAGTGAGGTTACACCACTAGACTACAGTGAGGTTACAGTACTAGACTACAGTGAGGTTACAGTACTAGACTACAGTGAGGTTACACCACCAGACTACAGTGAGTTTACAGTACTAGACTACAGTGAGGTTACAGTACCACACTACAGTGAGGTTACAGTACTAGACTACAGTGAGGTTACAGTACTAGACTACAGTGAGGTTACACTACCAGACTACAGTGAGGTTACACTACCAGACTACAGTGAGGTTACAGTACTAGACTACAGTGAGGTTACACTACCAGACTACAGTGAGGTTACACTACCAGACTACAGTGAGGTTACACTACCAGACTACAGTGAGGTTACAGTACCAGACTACAGTGAGGTTACAGTACCAGACTACAGTGAGGTTACAGTACTAGACTACAGTGAGGTTACAGTACTAGACTACAGTGAGGTTACACTACCAGACTACAGTGAGGTTACAGTACTAGACTACAGTGAGGTTACAGTACTAGACTACAGTGAGGTTACACTACCAGACTACAGTGAGGTTACAGTACCAGACTACAGTGAGGTTACACTACCAGACTACAGTGAGGTTACACTACTAGACTACAGTGAGGTTACAGTACTAGACTACAGTGAGGTTACACTACCAGACTACAGTGAGGTTACACTACCAGACTACAGTGAGGTTACAGTACTAGACTACAGTGAGGTTACAGTACCAGACTACAGTGAGGTTACACTACCAGACTACAGTGAGGTTACACTACCAGACTACAGTGAGGTTACAGTACCAGACTACAGTGAGGTTACACTACTAGACTACAGTGAGGTTACAGTACCAGACTACAGTGAGGTTACACTACCAGACTACAGTGAGGTTACAGTACCAGACTACAGTGAGGTTACAGCTACCAGACTACAGTGAGATAACACTACCAGACTACAGTGAGGTTACAGTACTAGACTACAGTGAGGTTACAGTACCAGACTACAGTGAGGTTACACCCACTAGACTACAGTGAGGTTACAGTACTAGACTACAGTGAGGTTACAGTACCAGACTACAGTGAGGTTACAGCACTAGACTACAGTGAGTTTACAGTACCACACTACAGTGAGGTTACAGTACCACACTACAGTGAGGTTACAGTACTAGACTACAGTGAGGTTACACTACCAGACTACAGTGAGGTTACACTACCAGACTACAGTGAGGTTACAGTACTAGACTACAGTGAGGTTACACTACCAGACTACAGTGAGGTTACAGTACCAGACTACAGTGAGGTTACACTACCAGACTACAGTGAGGTTACAGTACCAGACTACAGTGAGGTTACAGTACAGACTACAGTGAGGTTACACTACCAGACTACAGTGAGGTTACAGTACTAGACTACAGTGAGGTTACAGTACTAGACTACAGTGAGGTTACACTACCAGACTACAGTGAGGTTACAGTACCAGACTACAGTGAGGTTACACTACCAGACTACAGTGAGGTTACAGTACTACACTACAGTGAGGTTACAGTACTAGACTACAGTGAGGTTACACTACCAGACTACAGTGAGGTTACACTACCAGACTACAGTGAGGTTACAGTACTAGACTACAGTGAGGTTACAGTACTAGACTACAGTGAGGTTACACCACTAGACTACAGTGAGGTTACACCACCAGACTACAGTGAGGTTACAGTACTAGACTACAGTGAGGTTACAGTACTAGACTACAGTGAGGTTACACTACCAGACTACAGTGAGTTTACAGTACTAGACTACATTGAGGTTACAGTACCAGACTACAGTGAGGTTACACTACCACACTACAGTGAGGTTACAGTACTAGACTACAGTGAGGTTACAGTACCAGACTACAGTGAGGTTACATTACTAGACTACAGTGAGGTTACAGTTCTAGACTACAGTGAGGTTACAGTACCAGACTACAGTGAGGTTACAGTACTAGACTACAGTGAGGTTAGACTACCAGACTACAGTGAGGTTACAGTACCAGACTGCAGTGAGGTTACACCACTAGACTACAGTGAGGTTACACTACCAGACTACAGTGAGGTTACAGTACTAGACTACAGTGAGGTTACAGTACCAGACTACAGTGAGGTTACAGTACCAGACTACAGTGAGGTTACATTACTAGACTACAGTGAGGTTACAGTTCTAGACTACAGTGAGGTTACAGTACCAGACTACAGTGAGGTTACAGTACTAGACTACAGTGAGGTTAGACTACCAGACTACAGTGAGGTTACAGTACCAGACTACAGTGAGGTTACACCACTAGACTACAGTGAGGTTACACTACCAGACTACAGTGAGGTTACAGTACTAGACTACAGTGAGGTTACAGTACTAGACTACAGTGAGGTTACACTACCAGACTACAGTGAGGTTACAGTACCAGACTACAGTGAGATTACAGTACCAGACTACAGTGAGGTTACAGTACTACACTACAGTGAGGTTACAGTACTAGACTACAGTGAGGTTACACTACCAGACTACAGTGAGGTTACAGTACCAGACTACAGTGAGGTTACAGTACTAGACAACAGTGAAGTTACAGTACTAGACTACAGTGAGGTTACACCACCAGACTACAGTGAGGTCACACCACCAGACTACAGTGAGGTTACAGTACTAGACTACAGTGAGGTTACAGTACTAGACTACAGTGAGGTTACACTACCAGACTACAGTGAGTTTACAGTTCTAGACTACAGTGAGGTTACAGTACCAGACTACAATGAGGTTACAGTACTACACTACAGTGAGTTTACAGTACTAGACTACAGTGAGGTTACAGTACCAGACTACAGTGAGGTTACAGTACTACACTACAGTGAGGTTACAGTACTAGACTACAGTGAGATAACACTACCAGACTACAGTGAGGTTACAGTACTAGACTACATTGAGGTTACAGTACCAGACTACAGTGAGGTTACAGTACCAGACTACAGTGAGGTTACACTACCAGACTACAGTGAGGTTACACTACCAGACTACAGTGAGGTTACAGTACTAGACTACAGTGAGGTTACACTACCAGACTACAGTGAGGTTAGCACGACTAGACTACAGTGAGGTTACACTACCAGACTACAGTGAGGTTACAGTACTAGACTACAGTGAGGTTACAGTACCAGACTACAGTGAGGTTACAGTACCAGACTACAGTGAGGTTACAGTACCAGACTACAGTGAGGTTACACTACCAGACTACAGTGAGGTTACAGTACTAGACTACATTGAGGTTACAGTACCAGACTACAGTGAGGTTACACTACCAGACTACAGTGAGGTTACAGTACTAGACTACAGTGAGGTTACAGTACCAGACTACAGTGAGGTTACAGTACCAGACTACAGTGAGGTTACAGTACCAGACTACAGTGAGGTTAGAGCACTACACTACAGTGAGGTTACAGTACCAGACTACAGTGAGGTTACAGTACCAGACTACAGTGAGGTTACAGTACTAGACTACAGTGAGGTTACACCACCAGACTACAGTGAGGTTACACTACCACACTACAGTGAGGTTACAGTACTACACTACAGTGAGGTTACAGTACTAGACTACAGTGAGGTTACACTACCAGACTACAGTGAGGTTACACTACCAGACTACAGTGAGGTTACAGTACCAGACTACAGTGAGGTTACAGTACTACACTACAGTGAGGTTACAGTACTAGACTACAGTGAGGTTACACTACCAGACTACAGTGAGGTTACAGTACGAGACTACAGTGAGGTTACAGTACTAGACAACAGTGAGGTTACAGTACTAGACTACAGTGAGGTTACAGCACCAGACTACAGTGAGGTTACAGCACCAGACTACAGTGAGGTTACACTACTACACTACAGTGAGTTTACAGTACTAGACTACAGTGAGGTTACACCACCAGACTACAGTGAGTTTACAGTACTACACTACAGTGAGGTTACAGTACTAGACTACAGTGAGGTTACAGTACCAGACTACAGTGAGGTTACAGTACTAGACTACAGTGAGGTTACAGTACTAGACTACAGTGAGGTTACAGTACCAGACTACAGTGAGGTTACACTACCAGACTACAGTGAGGTTACACTACCAGACTACAGTGAGGTTACAGTACTAGACTACAGTGAGGTTACATTACCAGACTACAGTGAGGTTACAGTACCAGACTACAGTGAGGTTACACTACCAGACTACAGTGAGGTTACAGTACTAGACTACAGTGAGGTTACAGTACCAGACTACAGTGAGGTTACACTACCAGACTACAGTGAGGTTACAGTACTAGACTACAGTGAGGTTACAGTACCAGACTACAGTGAGGTTACAGTACCACACTACAGTGAGGTTACAGTACTAGACTACAGTGAGGTTACACTACCAGACTACAGTGAGGTTACAGTACTAGACTACAGTGAGGTTACACCACTAGACTACAGTGAGGTTACAGTACCAGACTACAGTGAGGTTACACTACCAGACTACAGTGAGGTTACACTACCAGACTACAGTGAGGTTACAGTACCAGACTACAGTGAGGTTACAGTACTACACTACAGTGAGGTTACAGTACCAGACTACAGTGAGGTTACACTACCAGACTACAGTGAGGTTACACTACTAGACTACAGTGAGGTTACAGTACCAGACTACAGTGAGGTTACATTACCAGACTACAGTGAGGTTACAGTACCAGACTACAGTGAGGTTACACTACCAGACTACAGTGAGATAACACTACCAGACTACAGTGAGGTTACAGTACTAGACTACAGTGAGGTTACAGTCCAGACTACAGTGAGGTTACACCACTAGACTACAGTGAGGTTACACTACTAGACTACAGTGAGGTTACAGTACTAGACTACAGTGAGGTTACACCACTAGACTACAGTGAGTTTACAGTACTACACTACAGTGAGGTTACAGTACTACACTACAGTGAGGTTACAGTACTAGACTGCATTGAGGTTACAGTACCAGACTACAGTGAGGTTACACTACCAGACTACAGTGAGGTTACAGTACCCGACTACAGTGAGGTTACAGTACCAGACTACAGTGAGGTTACATTACTAGACTACAGTGAGGTTACAGTTCTAGACTACAGTGAGGTTACAGTACCAGACTACAGTGAGGTTACAGTACTAGACTACAGTGAGGTTAGACTACCAGACTACAGTGAGGTTACAGTACCAGACTGCAGTGAGGTTACACCACTAGACTACAGTGAGGTTACACTACCAGACTACAGTGAGGTTACAGTACTAGACTACAGTGAGGTTACAGTACTAGACTACAGTGAGGTTACACTACCAGACTACAGTGAGGTTACAGTACCAGACTACAGTGAGATTACAGTACCAGACTACAGTGAGGTTACAGTACTACACTACAGTGAGGTTACAGTACTAGACTACAGTGAGGTTACAGTACCAGACTACAGTGAGGTTACAGTACCAGACTACAGTGAGGTTACAGTACTAGACTACAGTGAGGTTACAGTACTAGACTACAGTGAGTTTACACCACTAGACTACAGTGAGGTTACACCACCAGACTACAGTGAGGTTACAGTACTAGACTACAGTGAGGTTACAGTACTAGACTACAGTGAGGTTACACTACCAGACTACAGTGAGTTTACAGTTCTAGACTACAGTGAGGTTACAGTACCAGACTACAGTGAGGTTACAGTACTACACTACAGTGAGGTTACAGTACTAGACTACAGTGAGGTTACAGTACCAGACTACAGTGAGGTTACAGTACTACACTACAGTGAGGTTACAGTACTAGACTACAGTGAGATAACACTACCAGACTACATTGAGGTTACAGTACCAGACTACATTGAGGTTACACTACCAGACTACAGTGAGGTTACACTACCAGACTACAGTGAGGTTACACTACCAGACTACAGTGAGGTTACACTACCAGACTACAGTGAGGTTACAGTACCAGACTACAGTGAGGTTACAGTACCAGACTACAGTGAGGTTACAGTACCAGACTACAGTGAGGTTACAGTACTAGACTACAGTGAGGTTACAGTACTAGACTACAGTGAGGTTACAGTACCAGACTACAGTGAGGTTACAGTACCAGACTACAGTGAGGTTACACTACCAGACTACAGTGAGGTTACAGTACTAGACTACAGTGAGGTTACACCACTAGACTACAGTGAGGTTACACTACCAGACTACAGTGAGGTTACAGTACTAGACTACAGTGAGGTTACAGTCTAGACTACAGTGAGGTTACACTACCAGACTACAGTGAGGTTACAGTACCAGACTACAGTGAGATTACAGTACCAGACTACAGTGAGGTTACAGTACTACACTACAGTGAGGTTACAGTACTAGACTACAGTGAGGTTACACTACCAGACTACAGTGAGGTTACAGTACCAGACTACAGTGAGGTTACAGTACTAGACAACAGTGAAGTTACAGTACTAGACTACAGTGAGGTTACACTACCAGACTACAGTGAGGTCACACTACCAGACTACAGTGAGGTTACAGTACTAGACTACAGTGAGGTTACAGTACTAGACTACAGTGAGGTTACACTACCAGACTACAGTGAGTTTACAGTTCTAGACTACAGTGAGGTTACAGTACTAGACTACAGTGAGGTTACAGTACTAGACTACAGTGAGGTTACAGTACTAGACTACAGTGAGGTTACAGTACCAGACTACAGTGAGGTTACAGTACTAGACTACAGTGAGGTTACAGTACTAGACTACAGTGAGATTACACTACCAGACTACAGTGAGGTTACAGTACTAGACTACATTGAGGTTACACTACCAGACTACAGTGAGGTTACAGTACCAGACTACAGTGAGGTTACACTACCAGACTACAGTGAGGTTACACCACCAGACTACAGTGAGGTTACAGTACTAGACTACAGTGAGGTTACATTACTACACTACAGTGAGGTTAGACTACTAGACTACAGTGAGGTTACACTACCAGACTACAGTGAGGTTACAGTACTAGACTACAGTGAGGTTACACTACCAGACTACAGTGAGGTTACAGTACCAGACTACAGTGAGGTTACAGTACCAGACTACAGTGAGGTTACACTACCAGACTACAGTGAGGTTACAGTACTAGACTACATTGAGGTTACAGTACCAGACTACAGTGAGGTTACACTACCAGACTACAGTGAGGTTACAGTACTAGACTACAGTGAGGTTACAGTACCAGACTACAGTGAGGTTACAGTACCAGACTACAGTGAGGTTACAGTACCAGACTACAGTGCGGTTACAGTACTACACTACAGTGAGGTTACAGTACTACACTACAGTGAGGTTACAGTACTAGACTACAGTGAGTTTACACTACCAGACTACAGTGAGGTTACACTACCAGACTACAGTGAGGTTACACCACTAGACTACAGTGAGGTTACATTACCAGACTACAGTGAGGTTACAGTACCAGACTACAGTGAGGTTACACTACCAGACTACAGTGAGGTTACAGTACCAGACTACAGTGAGGTTACAGTACTAGACTACAGTGAGGTTACAGTTCTAGACTACAGTGAGGTTACACCACTAGACTACAGTGAGGTTACAGTACCAGACTACAGTGAGGTTACAGTAGTAGACTACAGTGAGGTTACACCACCAGACTACAGTGAGGTTACAGTACTAGACTACAGTGAGATTACACCACTAGACTACAGTGAGGTTACAATACTAGACTACAGTGAGGTTACAGTACTAGACTACAGTGAGGTTACAGTACTAGACTACAGTGAGGTTACACTACCAGACTACAGTGAGGTTACAGTACTAGACTACAGTGAGGTTACAGTACTAGACTACAGTGAGGTTACACTACCAGACTACAGTGAGGTTACAGTACCAGACTACAGTGAGGTTACACTACCAGACTACAGTGAGGTTACAGTACCAGACTACAGTGAGGTTACAGTACTAGACTACAGTGAGGTTACAGTACCAGACTAAAGTGAGGTTACACTACCAGACTACAGTGAGGTTACAGTACTAGACTACAGTGAGGTTACACCACTAGACTACAGTGAGGTTACAGTACTACACTACAGTGAGGTTACAGTAGTAGACTACAGTGAGGTTACACCACCAGACTACAGTGAGGTTACAGTACTAGACTACAGTGAGGTTACACCACTAGACTACAGTGAGGTTACAGTACTATACTACAGTGAGGTTACAGTACCAGACTACAGTGAGGTTACAGTACTAGACTACAGTGAGGTTAGACCACTAGACTACAGTGAGGTTACAGTACTAGACTACAGTGAGGTTACAGTACTAGACTACAGTGAGGTTACAGTACTAGACTACAGTGAGGTTACACCACTAGACTACAGTGAGGTTACAGTACTAGACTACAGTGAGGTTACATTACCAGACTACAGTGAGGTTACAGTGCTAGACTACAGTGAGGTTACACTGCCAGACTACAGTGAGGTTACAGTACTATACTACAGTGAGGTTACAGTTCAAGACAACAGTGAGGTTACAGTGCTATACTACAGTGAGGTTACAGTACTATACTACAGTGAGGTTACAGTACTAGACTACAGTGAGGTTACAGTACTAGACTGCAGTGAGGTTACAGTACAGCTTCAGTGAGGTTACAGTACTAGACTACAGTGAGGTTACACCACCAGACTACAGTGAGGTTACACTACTACACTACAGTGAGGTTACAGTACTACACTACAGTGAGGTTACACTACCAGACTACAGTGAGGTTACAGTACTAGACTACAGTGAGGTTACAGTACTAGACTACAGTGAGGTTACACCACTAGACTACAGTGAGTTTACAGTACTACACTACAGTGAGGTTACAGTACTACACTACAGTGAGGTTACACTACCAGACTACAGTGAGGTTACAGTACTAGACTACATTGAGGTTACAGTACCAGACTACAGTGAGGTTACACTACCAGACTACAGTGAGGTTACAGTACCAGACTACAGTGAGGTTACAGTACCAGACTACAGTGAGGTTACACTACCAGACTACAGTGAGGTTACAGTACTAGACTACATTGAGGTTACAGTACCAGACTACAGTGAGGTTACACTACCAGACTACAGTGAGGTTACAGTACTATACTACAGTGAGGTTACAGTTCAAGACAACACTGAGGTTACAGTGCTATACTACAGTGAGGTTACAGTACTATATTACAGTGAGGTTACAGTACTAGACTACAGTGAGGTTACAGTAGTATACTGCAGTGAGGTTACACTTCAGTGAGGTTACAGTACTAGACTACAGTGAGGTTACACTACCAGACTACAGTGAGGTTACACTACCAGACTACAGTGAGGTTACAGTACTAGACTACAGTGAGGTTACAGTCTAGACTACAGTGAGGTTACACCACTAGACAACAGTGAGGTTACACTACTAGACTACAGTGAGGTTACAGTACTAGACTACAGTGAGGTTACACCACTAGACTACAGTGAGTTTACAGTACTACAGTACAGTGAGGTTACAGTACTACACTACAGTGAGGTTACAGTACCAGACTACAGTGAGGTTACACTACCAGACTACAGTGAGGTTACAGTACCAGACTACAGTGAGGTTACAGTACCAGACTACAGTGAGGTTACAGTACCAGACTACAGTGAGGTTACACTACCAGACTACAGTGAGGTTACAGTACTAGACTACATTGAGGTTACAGTACCAGACTACAGTGAGGTTACACTACCAGACTACAGTGAGGTTACAGTACTAGACTACAGTGAGGTTACAGTACCAGACTACAGTGAGGTTACACTACCAGACTACAGTGAGGTTACACCACTAGACTACAGTGAGGTTACATCACCAGACTACAGTGAGGTTACAGTACCAGACTACAGTGAGGTTACACTACCAGACTACAGTGAGGTTACAGTACCAGACTACAGTGAGGTTACAGTACTAGACTACAGTGAGGTTACAGTACCAGACTACAGTGAGGTTACACTACCAGACTACAGTGAGGTTACAGTACTAGACTACAGTGAGGTTACACCACTAGACTACAGTGAGGTTACAGTACTACACTACAGTGAGGTTACAGTAGTAGACTACAGTGAGGTTACACCACCAGACTACAGTGAGGTTACAGTACTAGACTACAGTGAGATTAGACCACTAGACTACAGTGAGGTTACAATACTAGACTACAGTGAGGTTACAGTACTAGACTACAGTGAGGTTACAGTACTAGACTACAGTGAGGTTACACTACCAGACTACAGTGAGGTTACAGTACTAGACTACAGTGAGGTTACAGTACTAGACTACAGTGAGGTTACACTACCAGACTACAGTGAGGTTAAAGTACCAGACTACAGTGAGGTTACACTATCAGACTACAGTGAGGTTACAGTACCAGACTACAGTGAGGTTACAGTACTAGACTACAGTGAGGTTACAGTACCAGACTAAAGTGAGGTTACACTACCAGACTACAGTGAGGTTACAGTACTAGACTACAGTGAGGTTACACCACTAGACTACAGTGAGGTTACAGTACTAGACTACAGTGAGGTTACAGTACCAGACTACAGTGAGGTTACAGTACTAGACTACAGTGAGGTTACACTACCAGACTACAGTGAGGTTAAAGTACCAGACTACAGTGAGGTTACACTATCAGACTACAGTGAGGTTACAGTACCAGACTACAGTGAGGTTACAGTACTAGACTACAGTGAGGTTACAGTACCAGACTAAAGTGAGGTTACACTACCAGACTACAGTGAGGTTACAGTACTAGACTACAGTGAAGTTACACCACTAGACTACAGTGAGGTTACAGTACTACACTACAGTGAGGTTACAGTAGTAGACTAGAGTGAGGTTACACCACCAGACTACAGTGAGGTTACAGTACTAGACTACAGTGAGGTTAGACCACTAGACTACAGTGAGGTTACAGTACTAGACTACAGTGAGGTTACAGTACTAGACTACAGTGAGGTTACAGTACTAGACTACAGTGAGGTTAGACCACTAGACTACAGTGAGGTTACAGTACTAGACTACAGTGAGGTTACAGTACTAGACTACAGTGAGGTTACAGTACTAGACTACAGTGAGGTTACACCACTAGACTACAGTGAGGTTACACCACTAGACTACAGTGAGGTTACATTACCAGACTACAGTGAGGTTACAGTGCTAGACTACAGTGAGGTTACAGTGCCAGACTACAGTGAGGTTACAGTACTATACTACAGTGAGGTTACAGTTCAAGACAACAGTGAGGTTACAGTGCTATACTACAGTGAGGTTACAGTACTATACTACAGTGAGGTTACAGTACCAGACTACAGTGAGGTTACAGTACCAGACTACAGTGAGGTTACAGTACTAGACTACAGTGAGGTTACAGTCTAGACTACAGTGAGGTTACACCACTAGACAACAGTGAGGTTACACTACTAGACTACAGTGAGGTTACAGTACTAGACTACAGTGAGGTTACACCACTAGACTACAGTGAGTTTACAGTACTACACTACAGTGAGGTTACAGTACTACACTACAGTGAGGTTACAGTACTACACTACAGTGAGGTTACAGTACTAGACTACAGTGAGGTTACACTACCAGACTACAGTGAGGTTACACTACTAGACTACAGTGAGGTTACATTACCAGACTACAGTGAGGTTACATTACCAGACTACAGTGAGGTTACAGTACCAGACTACAGTGAGGTTACACTACCAGACTACAGTGATGTTACAGTACCAGACTACAGTGAGGTTACACTACCAGACTACAGTGAGGTTACACCACTACACTACAGTGAGGTTACAACACCAGACTACAGTGAGGTTACAGTACTAGACTACAGTGAGGTTAGACCACTAGACTACAGTGAGGTTACAGTACTAGACTACAGTGAGGTTACAGTACTAGACTACAGTGAGGTTACAGTACCAGACTACAGTGAGGTTACAGTACTAGACTACAGTGAGGTTACACCACTAGACTACAGTGAGGTTACAGTACTACACTACAGTGAGGTTACAGTACTAGACTACAGTGAGGTTACACCACCAGACTACAGTGAGGTTACAGTACTAGACTACAGTGAGGTTAGACCACTAGACTACAGTGAGGTTACAGTACTAGACTACAGTGAGGTTACACTACCAGACTACAGTGAGGTTACAGTACTAGACTACAGTGAGGTTACACTACCAGACTACAGTGAGGTTACAGTACTAGACTACAGTGAGGTTACAGTACTAGACTACAGTGAGGTTACACTACCAGACTACAGTGAGGTTACAGTACCAGACTACAGTGAGGTTACACTATCAGACTACAGTGAGGTTACAGTACCAGACTACAGTGAGGTTACAGTACTAGACTACAGTGAGGTTACAGTACCAGACTACAGTGAGGTTACACTACCAGACTACAGTGAGGTTACAGTACTAGACTACAGTGAGGTTACACCACTAGACTACAGTGAGGTTACAGTACTACACTACAGTGAGGTTACAGTAGTAGACTACAGTGAGGTTACACCACCAGACTACAGTGAGGTTACACTACTAGACTACAGTGAGGTTAGACCACTAGACTACAGTGAGGTTACAGTACTATACTACAGTGAGGTTACAGTACTAGACTACAGTGAGGTTACAGTACTAGACTACAGTGAGGTTAGACCACTAGACTACAGTGAGGTTACAGTACTAGACTACAGTGAGGTTACACCACTAGACTACAGTGAGGTTACAGTACTACACTACAGTGAGGTTACAGTAGTAGACTACAGTGAGGTTACACCACCAGACTACAGTGAGGTTACAGTACTAGACTACAGTGAGATTAGACCACTAGACTACAGTGAGGTTACAATACTAGACTACAGTGAGGTTACAGTACTAGACTACAGTGAGGTTACAGTACTAGACTACAGTGAGGTTACACTACCAGACTACAGTGAGGTTACAGTACTAGACTACAGTGAGGTTACAGTACTAGACTACAGTGAGGTTACACTACCAGACTACAGTGAGGTTACAGTACCAGACTACAGTGAGGTTACACTATCAGACTACAGTGAGGTTACAGTACCAGACTACAGTGAGGTTACAGTACTAGACTACAGTGAGGTTACAGTACCAGACTAAAGTGAGGTTACACTACCAGACTACAATGAGGTTACAGTACTAGACTACAGTGAGGTTACACCACTAGACTACAGTGAGGTTACAGTACTAGACTACAGTGAGGTTAAAGTACCAGACTACAGTGAGGTTACAGTACTAGACTACAGTGAGGTTACACTACCAGACTACAGTGAGGTTACAGTACCAGACTACAGTGAGGTTACACTATCAGACTACAGTGAGGTTACAGTACCAGACTACAGTGAGGTTACAGTACTAGACTACAGTGAGGTTACAGTACCAGACTAAAGTGAGGTTACACTACCAGACTACAGTGAGGTTACAGTACTAGACTACAGTGAGGTTACACCACTAGACTACAGTGAGGTTACAGTACTACACTACAGTGAGGTTACAGTAGTAGACTAGAGTGAGGTTACACCACCAGACTACAGTGAGGTTACAGTACTAGACTACAGTGAGGTTAGACCACTAGACTACAGTGAGGTTACAGTACTAGACTACAGTGAGGTTACAGTACTAGACTACAGTGAGGTTACAGTACTAGACTACAGTGAGGTTAGACCACTAGACTACAGTGAGGTTACAGTACTAGACTACAGTGAGGTTACAGTACTAGACTACAGTGAGGTTACAGTACTAGACTACAGTGAGGTTACACCACTAGACTACAGTGAGGTTACACCACTAGACTACAGTGAGGTTACATTACCAGACTACAGTGAGGTTACAGTGCTAGACTACAGTGAGGTTACAGTACCAGACTACAGTGAGGTTACAGTACTATACTACAGTGAGGTTACAGTTCAAGACAACAGTGAGGTTACAGTGCTATACTACAGTGAGGTTACAGTACTATACTACAGTGAGGTTACAGTACTAGACTACAGTGAGGTTACAGTACCAGACTACAGTGAGGTTACAGTACTAGACTACAGTGAGGTTACAGTCTAGACTACAGTGAGGTTACACCACTAGACAACAGTGAGGTTACACTACTAGACTACAGTGAGGTTACACCACTAGACTACAGTGAGGTTACACCACTAGACTACAGTGAGGTTACAGTACTACACTACAGTGAGGTTACAGTACTACACTACAGTGAGGTTACAGTACTAGACTACAGTGAGGTTACACCACTAGACTACAGTGAGGTTACAGTACTACACTACAGTGAGGTTACAGTACTACACTACAGTGAGGTTACAGTACTACACTACAGTGAGGTTACAGTACTAGACTACAGTGAGGTTACACTACCAGACTACAGTGAGGTTACACTACTAGACTACAGTGAGGTTACATTACCAGACTACAGTGAGGTTACATTACCAGACTACAGTGAGGTTACAGTACCAGACTACAGTGAGGTTACACTACCAGACTACAGTGATGTTACAGTACCAGACTACAGTGAGGTTACACTACCAGACTACAGTGAGGTTACACCACTACACTACAGTGAGGTTACAACACCAGACTACAGTGAGGTTACAGTACTAGACTACAGTGAGGTTAGACCACTAGACTACAGTGAGGTTACAGTACTAGACTACAGTGAGGTTACAGTACTAGACTACAGTGAGGTTACAGTACCAGACTACAGTGAGGTTACAGTACTAGACTACAGTGAGGTTACACCACTAGACTACAGTGAGGTTACAGTACTACACTACAGTGAGGTTACAGTAGTAGACTACAGTGAGGTTACACCACCAGACTACAGTGAGGTTACAGTACTAGACTACAGTGAGATTAGACCACTAGACTACAGTGAGGTTACAATACTAGACTACAGTGAGGTTACAGTACTAGACTACAGTGAGGTTACAGTACTAGACTACAGTGAGGTTACACTACCAGACTACAGTGAGGTTACAGTACTAGACTACAGTGAGGTTACAGTACTAGACTACAGTGAGGTTACACTACCAGACTACAGTGAGGTTACAGTACCAGACTACAGTGAGGTTACACTATCAGACTACAGTGAGGTTACAGTACCAGACTACAGTGAGGTTACAGTACTAGAATACAGTGAGGTTACAGTACCAGACTAAAGTGAGGTTACACTACCAGACTACAGTGAGGTTACAGTACTAGACTACAGTGAGGTTACACCACTAGACTACAGTGAGGTTACAGTACTACACTACAGTGAGGTTACAGTAGTAGACTACAGTGAGGTTACACCACCAGACTACAGTGAGGTTACAGTACTAGACTACAGTGAGGTTAGACCACTAGACTACAGTGAGGTTACAGTACTATACTACAGTGAGGTTACAGTACTAGAGTACAGTGAGGTTACAGTACTAGACTACAGTGAGGTTAGACCACTAGACTACAGTGAGGTTACAGTACTAGACTACAGTGAGGTTACACCACTAGACTACAGTGAGGTTACAGTACTACACTACAGTGAGGTTACAGTAGTAGACTACAGTGAGGTTACACCACCAGACTACAGTGAGGTTACAGTACTAGACTACAGTGAGGTTAGACCACTAGACTACAGTGAGGTTACAATACTAGACTACAGTGAGGTTACAGTACTAGACTACAGTGAGGTTACAGTACTAGACTACAGTGAGGTTACACTACCAGACTACAGTGAGGTTACAGTACTAGACTACAGTGAGGTTACAGTACTAGACTACAGTGAGGTTACACTACCAGACTACAGTGAGGTTAAAGTACCAGACTACAGTGAGGTTACACTATCAGACTACAGTGAGGTTACAGTACCAGACTACAGTGAGGTTACAGTACTAGACTACAGTGAGGTTACAGTACCAGACTAAAGTGAGGTTACACTACCAGACTACAGTGAGGTTACAGTACTAGACTACAGTGAGGTTACACCACTAGACTACAGTGAGGTTACAGTACTAGACTACAGTGAGGTTAAAGTACCAGACTACAGTGAGGTTACAGTACTAGACTACAGTGAGGTTACACTACCAGACTACAGTGAGGTTAAAGTACCAGACTACAGTGAGGTTACACTATCAGACTACAGTGAGGTTACAGTACCAGACTACAGTGAGGTTACAGTACTAGACTACAGTGAGGTTACAGTACCAGACTAAAGTGAGGTTACACTACCAGACTACAGTGAGGTTACAGTACTAGACTACAGTGAGGTTACACCACTAGACTACAGTGAGGTTACAGTACTAGACTACAGTGAGGTTACAGTAGTAGACTAGAGTGAGGTTACACCACCAGACTACAGTGAGGTTACAGTACTAGACTACAGTGAGGTTACACTATCAGACTACAGTGAGGTTACAGTACCAGACTACAGTGAGGTTACAGTACTAGACTACAGTGAGGTTACAGTACCAGACTAAAGTGAGGTTACACTACCAGACTACAGTGAGGTTACAGTACTAGACTACAGTGAGGTTACACCACTAGACTACAGTGAGGTTACAGTACTACACTACAGTGAGGTTACAGTAGTAGACTAGAGTGAGGTTACACCACCAGACTACAGTGAGGTTACAGTACTAGACTACAGTGAGGTTAGACCACTAGACTACAGTGAGGTTACAGTACTAGACTACAGTGAGGTTACAGTACTAGACTACAGTGAGGTTACAGTACTAGACTACAGTGAGGTTAGACCACTAGACTACAGTGAGGTTACAGTACTAGACTACAGTGAGGTTACAGTACTAGACTACAGTGAGGTTACAGTACTAGACTACAGTGAGGTTACACCACTAGACTACAGTGAGGTTACACCACTAGACTACAGTGAGGTTACATTACCAGACTACAGTGAGGTTACAGTGCTAGACTACAGTGAGGTTACAGTGCCAGACTACAGTGAGGTTACAGTACTATACTACAGTGAGGTTACAGTTCAAGACAACAGTGAGGTTACAGTGCTATACTACAGTGAGGTTACAGTACTAGACTACAGTGAGGTTACAGTACTAGACTACAGTGAGGTTACAGTACCAGACTACAGTGAGGTTACAGTACTAGACTACAGTGAGGTTACAGTCTAGACTACAGTGAGGTTACACCACTAGACAACAGTGAGGTTACACTACTAGACTACAGTGAGGTTACAGTACTAGACTACAGTGAGGTTACACCACTAGACTACAGTGAGGTTACAGTACTACACTACAGTGAGGTTACAGTACTACACTACAGTGAGGTTACAGTACTACACTACAGTGAGGTTACAGTACTAGACTACAGTGAGGTTACACTACCAGACTACAGTGAGGTTACACTACTAGACTACAGTGAGGTTACATTACCAGACTACAGTGAGGTTACATTACCAGACTACAGTGAGGTTACAGTACCAGACTACAGTGAGGTTACACTACCAGACTACAGTGATGTTACAGTACCAGACTACAGTGAGGTTACACTACCAGACTACAGTGAGGTTACACCACTACACATACAGTGAGGTTACAACACCAGACTACAGTGAGGTTACAGTACTAGACTACAGTGAGGTTAGACCACTAGACTACAGTGAGGTTACAGTACTAGACTACAGTGAGGTTACAGTACTAGACTACAGTGAGGTTACAGTACCAGACTACAGTGAGGTTACAGTACTAGACTACAGTGAGGTTACACCACTAGACTACAGTGAGGTTACAGTACTACACTACAGTGAGGTTACAGTAGTAGACTACAGTGAGGTTACACCACCAGACTACAGTGAGGTTACAGTACTAGACTACAGTGAGATTAGACCACTAGACTACAGTGAGGTTACAATACTAGACTACAGTGAGGTTACAGTACTAGACTACAGTGAGGTTACAGTACTAGACTACAGTGAGGTTACACTACCAGACTACAGTGAGGTTACAGTACTAGACTACAGTGAGGTTACAGTACTAGACTACAGTGAGGTTACACTACCAGACTACAGTGAGGTTACAGTACCAGACTACAGTGAGGTTACACTATCAGACTACAGTGAGGTTACAGTACCAGACTACAGTGAGGTTACAGTACTAGAATACAGTGAGGTTACAGTACCAGACTAAAGTGAGGTTACACTACCAGACTACAGTGAGGTTACAGTACTAGACTACAGTGAGGTTACACCACTAGACTACAGTGAGGTTACAGTACTACACTACAGTGAGGTTACAGTAGTAGACTACAGTGAGGTTACACCACCAGACTACAGTGAGGTTACAGTACTAGACTACAGTGAGGTTAGACCACTAGACTACAGTGAGGTTACAGTACTATACTACAGTGAGGTTACAGTACTAGAGTACAGTGAGGTTACAGTACTAGACTACAGTGAGGTTAGACCACTAGACTACAGTGAGGTTACAGTACTAGACTACAGTGAGGTTACACCACTAGACTACAGTGAGGTTACAGTACTACACTACAGTGAGGTTACAGTAGTAGACTACAGTGAGGTTACACCACCAGACTACAGTGAGGTTACAGTACTAGACTACAGTGAGATTAGACCACTAGACTACAGTGAGGTTACAATACTAGACTACAGTGAGGTTACAGTACTAGACTACAGTGAGGTTACAGTACTAGACTACAGTGAGGTTACACTACCAGACTACAGTGAGGTTACAGTACTAGACTACAGTGAGGTTACAGTACTAGACTACAGTGAGGTTACACTACCAGACTACAGTGAGGTTAAAGTACCAGACTACAGTGAGGTTACACTATCAGACTACAGTGAGGTTACAGTACCAGACTACAGTGAGGTTACAGTACTAGACTACAGTGAGGTTACAGTACCAGACTAAAGTGAGGTTACACTACCAGACTACAGTGAGGTTACAGTACTAGACTACAGTGAAGTTACACCACTAGACTACAGTGAGGTTACAGTACTAGACTACAGTGAGGTTAAAGTACCAGACTACAGTGAGGTTACAGTACTAGACTACAGTGAGGTTACACTACCAGACTACAGTGAGGTTAAAGTACCAGACTACAGTGAGGTTACACTATCAGACTACAGTGAGGTTACAGTACCAGACTACAGTGAGGTTACAGTACTAGACTACAGTGAGGTTACAGTACCAGACTAAAGTGAGGTTACACTACCAGACTACAGTGAGGTTACAGTACTAGACTACAGTGAAGTTACACCACTAGACTACAGTGAGGTTACAGTACTACACTACAGTGAGGTTACAGTAGTAGACTAGAGTGAGGTTACACCACCAGACTACAGTGAGGTTACAGTACTAGACTACAGTGAGGTTAGACCACTAGACTACAGTGAGGTTACAGTACTAGACTACAGTGAGGTTACAGTACTAGACTACAGTGAGGTTACAGTACTAGACTACAGTGAGGTTAGACCACTAGACTACAGTGAGGTTACAGTACTAGACTACAGTGAGGTTACAGTACTAGACTACAGTGAGGTTACAGTACTAGACTACAGTGAGGTTACACCACTAGACTACAGTGAGGTTACACCACTAGACTACAGTGAGGTTACATTACCAGACTACAGTGAGGTTACAGTGCTAGACTACAGTGAGGTTACAGTGCCAGACTACAGTGAGGTTACAGTACTATACTACAGTGAGGTTACAGTTCAAGACAACAGTGAGGTTACAGTGCTATACTACAGTGAGGTTACAGTACTATACTACAGTGAGGTTACAGTACTAGACTACAGTGAGGTTACAGTACCAGACTACAGTGAGGTTACAGTACTAGACTACAGTGAGGTTACAGTCTAGACTACAGTGAGGTTACACCACTAGACAACAGTGAGGTTACACTACTAGACTACAGTGAGGTTACAGTACTAGACTACAGTGAGGTTACACCACTAGACTACAGTGAGGTTACAGTACTACACTACAGTGAGGTTACAGTACTACACTACAGTGAGGTTACAGTACTACACTACAGTGAGGTTACAGTACTAGACTACAGTGAGGTGAGGTTACACTACTAGACTACAGTGAGGTTACATTACCAGACTACAGTGAGGTTACATTACCAGACTACAGTGAGGTTACAGTACCAGACTACAGTGAGGTTACACTACCAGACTACAGTGATGTTACAGTACCAGACTACAGTGAGGTTACACTACCAGACTACAGTGAGGTTACACCACTACACTACAGTGAGGTTACAACACCAGACTACAGTGAGGTTACAGTACTAGACTACAGTGAGGTTAGACCACTAGACTACAGTGAGGTTACAGTACTAGACTACAGTGAGGTTACAGTACTAGACTACAGTGAGGTTACAGTACCAGACTACAGTGAGGTTACAGTACTAGACTACAGTGAGGTTACACCACTAGACTACAGTGAGGTTACAGTACTAGACTACAGTGAGGTTACAGTACCAGACTACAGTGAGGTTACATTACTAGACTACAGTGAGGTTACACCACTAGACTACAGTGAGGTTACAGTAGTAGACTACAGTGAGGTTACACTATCAGACTACAGTGAGGTTACACTACCAGACTACTGTGAGGTTACATTACTAGACTACAGTGAGGTTACACCACTAGACTACAGTGAGGTTACAGTACTAGACTACAGTGAGGTTACACTACCAGACTACAGTGAGGTTACACTACCAGACTACAGTGAGGTTACACTACCAGACTACAGTGAGGTTACAGTACCAGACTACAGTGAGGTTACACTACCAGACTACAGTGAGGTTACACCACTAGACTACAGTGAGGTTACAGTACTAGACTACAGTGAGGATACAGTTCTAGACTACAGTGAGATTACAGTACCAGACTACAGTGAGGTTACACCACTAGACTACAGTGAGGTTACAGTACTAGACTACAGTGAGATTACAGTACCAGACTACAGTGAGGTTACACTACCAGACTACAGTGAGGTTACACTACCAGACTACAGTGAGGTTACAGTACCAGACTACAGTGAGGTTACACTACCAGACTACAGTGAGGTTACAGTACTAGACTACAGTGAGGTTACAGTTCTAGACTACAGTGAGGTTACACTACCAGACTACAGTGAGGTTACAGTACTAGACTACAGTGAGGTTACACCACTAGACTACAGTGAGGTTACAGTACTACACTACAGTGAGGTTACAGTAGTAGACTACAGTGAGGTTACACCACCAGACTACAGTGAGGTTACAGTACTAGACTACAGTGAGATTAGACCACTAGACTACAGTGAGGTTACAATACTAGACTACAGTGAGGTTACAGTACTAGACTACAGTGAGGTTACAGTACTAGACTACAGTGAGGTTACACTACCAGACTACAGTGAGGTTACAGTACTAGACTACAGTGAGGTTACAGTACTAGACTACAGTGAGGTTACACTACCAGACTACAGTGAGGTTACAGTACCAGACTACAGTGAGGTTACACTATCAGACTACAGTGAGGTTACAGTACCAGACTACAGTGAGGTTACAGTACTAGAATACAGTGAGGTTACAGTACCAGACTAAAGTGAGGTTACACTACCAGACTACAGTGAGGTTACAGTACTAGACTACAGTGAGGTTACACCACTAGACTACAGTGAGGTTACAGTACTACACTACAGTGAGGTTACAGTAGTAGACTACAGTGAGGTTACACCACCAGACTACAGTGAGGTTACAGTACTAGACTACAGTGAGGTTAGACCACTAGACTACAGTGAGGTTACAGTACTATACTACAGTGAGGTTACAGTACTAGAGTACAGTGAGGTTACAGTACTAGACTACAGTGAGGTTAGACCACTAGACTACAGTGAGGTTACAGTACTAGACTACAGTGAGGTTACAGTACTAGACTACAGTGAGGTTACAGTACTAGACTACAGTGAGGTTACACCACTAGACTACAGTGAGGTTACAGTACTAGACTACAGTGAGGTTACATTACCAGACTACAGTGAGGTTACAGTGCTAGACTACAGTGAGGTTACAGTGCCAGACTACAGTGAGGTTACAGTACTATACTACAGTGAGGTTACAGTTCAAGACAACAGTGAGGTTACAGTACTAGACTACAGTGAGGTTACACCACTAGACTACAGTGAGTTTACAGTACTACACTACAGTGATGTTACAGTACTACACTACAGTGAGGTTACACTACCAGACTACAGTGAGGTTACAGTACTAGACTACATTGAGGTTACAGTACCAGACTACAGTGAGGTTACACTACCAGACTACAGTGAGGTTACAGTACCAGACTACAGTGAGGTTACACTACCAGACTACAGTGAGGTTACAGTACCAGACTACAGTGAGGTTACACTATCAGACTACAGTGAGGTTACAGTACCAGACTACAGTGAGGTTACAGTACTAGACTACATTGAGGTTACAGTACCAGACTACAGTGAGGTTACACTACCAGACTACAGTGAGGTTACAGTACTATACTACAGTGAGGTTACAGTTCAAGACAACACTGAGGTTACAGTGCTATACTACAGTGAGGTTACAGTACTATACTACAGTGAGGTTACAGTACTAGACTACAGTGAGGTTACAGTACTATACTGCAGTGAGGTTACACTTCAGTGAGGTTACAGTACTAGACTACAGTGAGGTTACACTACCAGACTACAGTGAGGTTACACTACCAGACTACAGTGAGGTTACAGTACTAGACTACAGTGAGGTTACAGTCTAGACTACAGTGAGGTTACACCACTAGACAACAGTGAGGTTACACTACTAGACTACAGTGAGGTTACAGTACTAGACTACAGTGAGGTTACACCACTAGACTACAGTGAGTTTACAGTACTACACTACAGTGAGGTTACAGTACTACACTACAGTGAGGTTACAGTACTACACTACAGTGAGGTTACAGTACTAGACTACAGTGAGGTTACAGTACCAGACTACAGTGAGGTTACACTACCAGACTACAGTGAGGTTACAGTACCAGACTACAGTGAGGTTACAGTACCAGACTACAGTGAGGTTACAGTACCAGACTACAGTGAGGTTACACTACCAGACTACAGTGAGGTTACAGTACTAGACTACATTGAGGTTACAGTACCAGACTACAGTGAGGTTACACTACCAGACTACTGTGAGGTTACAGTACTAGACTACAGTGAGGTTACAGTACCAGACTACAGTGAGGTTACAGTACCAGACTACAGTGAGGTTACAGTACCAGACTACAGTGAGGTTACACTACCAGACTACAGTGAGGTTACACTACCAGACTACAGTGAGGTTACACCACTAGACTACAGTGAGGTTACATTACCAGACTACAGTGAGGTTACAGTACCAGACTACAGTGAGGTTACACTACCAGACTACAGTGAGGTTACAGTACCAGACTACAGTGAGGTTACAGTACTAGACTACAGTGAGGTTACAGTACCAGACTACAGTGAGGTTACACTACCAGACTACAGTGAGGTTACAGTACTAGACTACAGTGAGGTTACACCACTAGACTACAGTGAGGTTACAGTACTACACTACAGTGAGGTTACAGTAGTAGACTACAGTGAGGTTACACCACCAGACTACAGTGAGGTTACAGTACTAGACTACAGTGAGATTAGACCACTAGACTACAGTGAGGTTACAATACTAGACTACAGTGAGGTTACAGTACTAGACTACAGTGAGGTTACAGTACTAGACTACAGTGAGGTTACACTACCAGACTACAGTGAGGTTACAGTACTAGACTACAGTGAGGTTACAGTACTAGACTACAGTGAGGTTACACTACCAGACTACAGTGAGGTTACAGTACCAGTCTACAGTGAGGTTACACTATCAGACTACAGTGAGGTTACAGTACCAGACTACAGTGAGGTTACAGTACTAGACTACAGTGAGGTTACAGTACCAGACTGAAGTGAGGTTACACTACCAGACTACAGTGAGGTTACAGTACTAGACTACAGTGAGGTTACACCACTAGACTACAGTGAGGTTACACCACTAGACTACAGTGAGGTTACATTACCAGACTACAGTGAGGTTACAGTGCTAGACTACAGTGAGGTTACAGTGCCAGACTACAGTGAGGTTACAGTACTATACTACAGTGAGGTTACAGTTCAAGACAACAGTGAGGTTACAGTGCTATACTACAGTGAGGTTACAGTACTATACTACAGTGAGGTTACAGTACTAGACTACAGTGAGGTTACAGTACTATACTGCAGTGAGGTTACACTTCAGTGAGGTTACAGTACTAGACTACAGTGAGGTTACACTACCAGACTACAGTGAGGTTACACTACCAGACTACAGTGAGGTTACAGTACTAGACTACAGTGAGGTTACAGTCTAGACTACAGTGAGGTTACACCACTAGACAACAGTGAGGTTACACTACTAGACTACAGTGAGGTTACAGTAATAGACTACAGTGAGGTTACACCACTAGACTACAGTGAGTTTACAGTACTACACTACAGTGAGGTTACAGTACTACACTACAGTGAGGTTACAGTACTACACTACAGTGAGGTTACAGTACTAGACTACAGTGAGGATACAGTACTAGACTACAGTGAGGTTACACTACCAGACTACAGTGAGGTTACACTACCAGACTACAGTGAGGTTACAGTACTAGACTACAGTGAGGTTACAGTACTATACTACAGTGAGGTTACAGTACTAGACTACAGTGAGGTTACAGTACTATACTGCAGTGAGGTTGCACTTCAGTGAGGTTACAGTACTAGACTACAGTGAGGTTACAGTACCAGACTACAGTGAGGTTACACTACCAGACTACAGTGAGGTTACACTACCAGACTACAGTGAGGTTACAGTACTAGACTACAGTGAGGTTACAGTCTAGACTACAGTGAGGTTACACCACTAGACTACAGTGAGGTTACAGTACTAGACTACAGTGAGGTTACACCACTAGACTACAGTGAGGTTACAGTACTACACTACAGTGAGGTTACAGTACTACACTACAGTGAGGTTACAGTACTACACTACAGTGAGGTTACAGTACTAGACTACAGTGAGGATACAGTACTAGACTACAGTGAGGTTACACTACCAGACTACAGTGAGGTTACACTACCAGACTACAGTGAGGTTACAGTACCAGACTACATTGAGGTTACAGTACCAGACTACAGTGAGGTTACACTACCAGACTACAGTGAGGTTACAGTACCAGACTACAGTGAGGTTACAGTACTAGACTACAGTGAGGTTACAGTACTATACTACAGTGAGGTTACAGTACTAGACTACAGTGAGGTTACAGTACTATACTGCAGTGAGGTTGCACTTCAGTGAGGTTACAGTACTAGACTACAGTGAGGTTACAGTACCAGACTACAGTGAGGTTACACTACCAGACTACAGTGAGGTTACACTACCAGACTACAGTGAGGTTACAGTACTAGACTACAGTGAGGTTACAGTCTAGACTACAGTGAGGTTACACCACTAGACTACAGTGAGGTTACAGTACTAGACTACAGTGAGGTTACACCACTAGACTACAGTGAGGTTACAGTACTACACTACAGTGAGGTTACAGTACTACACTACAGTGAGGTTACAGTACTACACTACAGTGAGGTTACAGTACTAGACTACAGTGAGGTTACACTACCAGACTACAGTGAGGTTACACTACTAGACTACAGTGAGGTTACATTACCAGACTACAGTGAGGTTACATTACCAGACTACAGTGAGGTTACAGTACCAGACTACAGTGAGGTTACACTACCAGACTACAGTGATGTTACAGTACCAGACTACAGTGAGGTTACACTACCAGACTACAGTGAGGTTACACCACTACACTACAGTGAGGTTACAACACCAGACTACAGTGAGGTTACAGTACTAGACTACAGTGAGGTTAGACCACTAGACTACAGTGAGGTTACAGTACTAGACTACAGTGAGGTTACAGTACTAGACTACAGTGAGGTTACAGTACCAGACTACAGTGAGGTTACAGTACTAGACTACAGTGAGGTTACAGTACTAGACTACAGTGAGGTTAGACCACTAGACTACAGTGAGGTTACAGTACTAGACTACAGTGAGGTTACAGTACTAGACTACAGTGAGGTTACAGTACTAGACTACAGTGAGGTTACACCACTAGACTACAGTGAGGTTACAGTACTATACTACAGTGAGGTTACAGTACTAGACTACAGTGAGGTTACAGTACTATACTGCAGTGAGGTTACACTTCAGTGAGGTTACAGTACTAGACTACAGTGAGGTTACACTACCAGACTACAGTGAGGTTACACTACCAGACTACAGTGAGGTTACAGTACTAGACTACAGTGAGGTTACACCACTAGACTACAGTGAGGTTACACCACTAGACTACAGTGAGGTTACATTACCAGACTACAGTGAGGTTACAGTACTAGACTACAGTGAGGTTACACTACCAGACTACAGTGAGGTTACACTACCAGACTACAGTGAGGTTACAGTACTAGACTACAGTGAGGTTACAGTCTAGACTACAGTGAGGTTACACCACTAGACAACAGTGAGGTTACACTACTAGACTACAGTGAGGTTACAGTAATAGACTACAGTGAGGTTACACCACTAGACTACAGTGAGTTTACAGTACTACACTACAGTGAGGTTACAGTACTACACTACAGTGAGGTTACAGTACTACACTACAGTGAGGTTACAGTACTAGACTACAGTGAGGATACAGTACTAGACTACAGTGAGGTTACACTACCAGACTACAGTGAGGTTACACTACCAGACTACAGTGAGGTTACAGTACCAGACTACATTGAGGTTACAGTACCAGACTACAGTGAGGTTACACTACCAGACTACAGTGAGGTTACAGTACCAGACTACAGTGAGGTTACAGTACTAGACTACAGTGAGGTTACAGTACTATACTACAGTGAGGTTACAGTACTAGACTACAGTGAGGTTACAGTACTATACTGCAGTGAGGTTGCACTTCAGTGAGGTTACAGTACTAGACTACAGTGAGGTTACAGTACCAGACTACAGTGAGGTTACACTACCAGACTACAGTGAGGTTACAGTACTAGACTACAGTGAGGTTACAGTCTAGACTACAGTGAGGTTACACCACTAGACTACAGTGAGGTTACAGTAATAGACTACAGTGAGGTTACACCACTAGACTACAGTGAGTTTACAGTACTACACTACAGTGAGGTTACAGTACTACACTACAGTGAGGTTACAGTACTACACTACAGTGAGGTTACAGTACTAGACTACAGTGAGGATACAGTACTAGACTACAGTGAGGTTACACTACCAGACTACAGTGAGGTTACACTACCAGACTACAGTGAGGTTACAGTACCAGACTACATTGAGGTTACAGTACCAGACTACAGTGAGGTTACACTACCAGACTACAGTGAGGTTACAGTACCAGACTACAGTGAGGTTACAGTACTAGACTACAGTGAGGTTACAGTACTATACTACAGTGAGGTTACAGTACTAGACTACAGTGAGGTTACAGTACTATACTGCAGTGAGGTTGCACTTCAGTGAGGTTACAGTACTAGACTACAGTGAGGTTACAGTACCAGACTACAGTGAGGTTACACTACCAGACTACAGTGAGGTTACAGTACTAGACTACAGTGAGGTTACAGTCTAGACTACAGTGAGGTTACACCACTAGACAACAGTGAGGTTACACTACTAGACTACAGTGAGGTTACAGTAATAGACTACAGTGAGGTTACACCACTAGACTACAGTGAGTTTACAGTACTACACTACAGTGAGGTTACAGTACTACACTACAGTGAGGTTACAGTACTACACTACAGTGAGGTTACAGTACTAGACTACAGTGAGGATACAGTACTAGACTACAGTGAGGTTACACTACCAGACTACAGTGAGGTTACACTACCAGACTACAGTGTGGTTACAGTACCAGACTACATTGAGGTTACAGTACCAGACTACAGTGAGGTTACACTACCAGACTACAGTGAGGTTACAGTACCAGACTACAGTGAGGTTACAGTACTAGACTACAGTGAGGTTACAGTACTATACTACAGTGAGGTTACAGTACTAGACTACAGTGAGATTACAGTACTATACTGCAGTGAGGTTGCACTTCAGTGAGGTTACAGTACTAGACTACAGTGAGGTTACAGTACCAGACTACAGTGAGGTTACACTACCAGACTACAGTGAGGTTACACTACCAGACTACAGTGAGGTTACAGTACTAGACTACAGTGAGGTTACAGTCTAGACTACAGTGAGGTTACACCACTAGACTACAGTGAGGTTACAGTACTAGACTACAGTGAGGTTACACCACTAGACTACAGTGAGGTTACAGTACTACACTACAGTGAGGTTACAGTACTACACTACAGTGAGGTTACAGTACTACACTACAGTGAGGTTACACTACCAGACTACAGTGAGGTTACACTACTAGACTACAGTGAGGTTACATTACCAGACTACAGTGAGGTTACATTACCAGACTACAGTGAGGTTACAGTACCAGACTACAGTGAGGTTACACTACCAGACTACAGTGATGTTACAGTACCAGACTACAGTGAGGTTACACTACCAGACTACAGTGAGGTTACACCACTACACTACAGTGAGGTTACAACACCAGACTACAGTGAGGTTACAGTACTAGACTACAGTGAGGTTAGACCACTAGACTACAGTGAGGTTACAGTACTAGACTACAGTGAGGTTACAGTACTAGACTACAGTGACGTTACAGTACCAGACTACAGTGAGGTTACAGTACTAGACTACAGTGAGGTTACACCACTAGACTACAGTGAAGTTACAGTACTAGACTACAGTGAGGTTACAGTACCAGACTACAGTGAGGTTACATTCCTAGACTACAGTGAGGTTACACCACTAGACTACAGTGAGGTTACAGTAGTAGACTACAGTGAGGTTACACTATCAGACTACAGTGAGGTTACACTACCAGACTACAGTGAGGTTACACTACCAGACTACTGTGAGGTTACATTACTAGACTACAGTGAGGGTACACCACTAGACTACAGTGAGGTTACACTACCAGACTACAGTGAGGTTACACTACCAGACTACAGTGAGGTTACACTACCAGACTACAGTGAGGTTACAGTACCAGACTACAGTGAGGTTACACTACCAGACTACAGTGAGGTTACACCACTAGACTACAGTGAGGTTACAGTACTAGACTACAGTGAGGTTACAGTTCTAGACTACAGTGAGATTACAGTACCAGACTACAGTGAGGTTACACTACCAGACTACAGTGAGGTTACACTACCAGACTACAGTGAGGTTACAGTACCAGACTACAGTGAGGTTACACTACCAGACTACAGTGAGGTTACAGTACCAGACTACAGTGAGGTTACATTACTAGACTACAGTGAGGTTACAGTACTAGACTACAGTGAGGTTACAGTACTAGACTACAGTGAGGTTACAGTTCTAGACTACAGTGAGTTTACAGTTCTAGACTACAGTGAGGTTGGGGATAAAAGCACTTCCCTGACCAGAGTAAAGCTGTGGTGTGTGTCTGTAGGAGGGTTCTGTATGTGTCTGTGTGTTGGCTTATAGAACAGAGGGAGAGCTGTAGAACAGAGGGAGAGCTGTAGAACAGGGGGAGCGCTGTAGAACAGAGGGAGAGCTGTAGAACAAAGGGAGAGCTGTAGAACAGAGGGAGAGCTGTAGAATAGAGGGAGAGCTGTAGAACAGAGGGGGAGCTGTAGAACAGAGGGAGAGCTGTAGAACAGAGGGAGAGCTGTAGAACAGAGGGAGAGCTGTAGAACAGAGGGAGAGCTGTAGAATAGAGGGAGAGCTGTAGAACAGAGGGAGAGCTTTACCAGCTGAGGTGTACATAGGAATGATCCTATTTATGAGATGTATTATATATTTATTTTATTGCATATAAAGTATAAATCTATATTATATTTATTTATTGCAAAGACTCTATTTTGTAATGAACTTGAAGTTATCACAAATGTAAATTCTACTGAAATTATAGACAAAAATGCTGAAACCTTAAATGAAATAACTGAAATTAAATAAATTTGGCAATGAAATTGTCTTGCTGTTGAGTGTTCACTGTGAGAGCTTGGATAAGGATCCAGGGTACTGATTCAAATCAGATATTTACAGTCCATTAGTGTCTATCGAAGTCTTATTAATTAATTAACTTCCTCCACTTACCTTGTAATGCATTATCTTCACCAGAGTCTGTATGTCTCAGAGTAGGAGAGCTGGTCTAGGATCAGGTTTTCCCTAATAATCTGGTGTGTTTATCTCCACTCCTGTGAGGTGTTTATCTCTACTCCTGTGAGGTGTTTATCTCTACTCCTGTGAGGTGTTTATCTCTACTCCTGTGAGGTGTTTATCTCTACTCCTGTGAGGTGTTTATCTCTACTCCTGTGAGGTGTTTATCTCTACTCCTGTGAGGTGTTTATCTCTACTCCTGTGAGGTGTTTATCTCTACTCCTGTGAGGTGTTTATCTCTACTCCTGTGAGGTGTTTATCTCTACTCCTGTGAGGTGTGTTTCTACTCCTGTGAGGTGTTTATCTCTACTCCTGTGAGGTGTTTATCTCTACTCCTGTGAGGTGTTTATCTCTACTCCTGTGAGGTGTTTATCTCTACTCCTGTGAGGTGTTTATCTCTACTCCTATGTTTGATTTGAAATTCCAGAGGACCACAACAGCCCTTCCCAGTCCAGTCCCCTGGACGTTTGGTCTACTTCTCGAAGAACGTTTGGTCTACTTCTCGAAGAACGTTTGGTCTACTTCTCGAAGAACGTTTCGTCTACTTCTCGAAGAACGTTTTGTAATCATATACACAACACTATTAGAAATCATTTGATATATTTTATCTGGGATTGATTGAGCTTTCGTTGCTTAATGAACCAACCGAAGAGTCACAAAACTGTGAACCCTGCCCATCTGGTACTCCAGGCTCATCTGGTACTCCAGGCCAATCTGGTACTCCAGGCCCATCTGGTACTCCAGGCCCATCTGGTACTCCAGGCCCATCTGGTGCTCCAGGCCCATCTGGTACTCCAGGCTCATCTGGTACTCCAGGCCCATCTGGTACTCCAGGCCCATCTGGTACCATCTGGTACTCAAGGCCCATCTGGTACTCCAGGCTCATCTGGTA